>NW_013667150.1:138613-149660 GCF_000517525.1 Limulus polyphemus
ATCTATGACAATGAATTATTTTGTAACTGCATCCAACAATTCCCACAGCCTCTAATAAATCCATTACTTGTAAAACAACCTATCCTTCTTACATCTATCTATGACAATGAATTATTTTGTAACTGCATCCAACAATTCCCACAGCCTCTAATAAATCCATTACTTGTAAAACAACCTATCCTTCTTACATCTATCTATGACAATGAATTATTTTGTAACTGCATCCAACAATTCCTACAGCCTCTAATAAATCCATTACTTGGAAAACAACCTATCCTTCTGACATCCGTCTATCTACTTTTACTTAGCTTTTTATTTAACTTATTTTTCCTGATTTTCGCAGCATGAGAGCACTAGCTTTGTTAATTTTATTTGAAGTTTCTTTTTTAATTACGTTCTATTCAGTTTTATTTAACATAACAAATATTTCACTTTTCACCGAAGTAGCAACATCTGGTGCAGACAACCCAACCACAAAATGTTAATACCTTTCAAAAACAGTTTATTGCCATTTTACATTTAAGGTTCTAGTTCTATAAGGTCACTTTAAAGAACAAAGAGCAACTTAGTGTATAGTGTTTAAAAATACTCTCTGAATGAAACTCCCCTAGTTTAGTTTCTTTATCGAGTGTTAAAAACAGCTGAGAACTCGTTACTTGGACACTTTTATAATAACTTCAAATTTAAACGAACGACTTTGGTACTACAGACCTCATAGACACGCTATATTTACATTGTATGGGCTATTTTGTTATGTTAATTAACCTCGATAGAAAGAACATGATTTGTTAAATTGTACCAGAAAACTTTATGAAATCTCAGAAACAGAGCAATTCGTGTTTTCTTTAACGACCAAAAGGTTGAAACATTAACGATGAAAATCTGTGGATAGTGTTTGTTCTCAGGATTAAACACATTCCGAACTAGTCGATACAGGTTATATCCGAGTTTTGGGAATGTTTAATCATGAAATTAGTATATTTCCTTTGTTTGAGACTTAAATAGATATTATGTTAAACTTATGAAACATTTGCTTGTTGAAAATATGACTTATTTCGTAATTATTGACACTATCGAACTATACGTAAATTTTCAAACGATAATTATTGAAGATATGTTATAATTAATATAATTTAAAACGTTAAAGTGTGGCAGGCGTTACGAATTATATTTAAGCACATTCTTTGCACACACACACACACACAGTGGCACAACGGAAAGTCTCACCACCAGTGGATTTTAAAACTTATAACTCTAAAATCTAGGTTTCGATACCGGTAGTGGGTACAGCTTAGATAGCCCAGAATGTAGTTTGCGTTTAACAACAAACAAACAAGAGCACAATATTTTACTTTCATGCGACATTTCTATTGAGTTTTTAATTAAATATAGCTGTTATAACAAACATACACCAATCAAAAACGCTCTTAAACCTTCTGTAGATTCTATAGTAAACGAATACAGAATTTTAATGATTCAAATCATATATTTTAACAAGTAGCATACAGTAATAAAAATACAATATTCTACCTGATCAGTATATGATAAACATGTAGTTTGGTCTTGATTTTTAATTTCTACTTATTACAAAGTGAGTATTATATATTTTAGTAAACCTCTGTCGTTCTGCTCGTTGTGTAAATATTTGATACCTTATTATGAAACACTGTCATCTCGTTAGAAATTAGCACAATACACATAGCTAACGCGTGCTCGCGATGAAGTGACGTAACAAATTTATTTGTTCGTATTAAAAAACACGTTTAACTCAAAGAGTACGGAAAGTTTTGGCTTGATAATGTTATTGTAAAGACATGAAATTAAATATTGTACACTTTGATAAAGTAACTTCGTTTAGCCTCATGAAAAAGGATATTTTATGAAAAGGTGTGTTTTTGATTCACAAGGAATTATAGTATGTCCTGAAATTAGTTTAAAATAGTAATGTTTTAGGCTAAATTTTGAATATTTTAATGTTTTGTTATCTCGAGGAAGTATTTTAGATGATTCTGTGAAGATTAGAGGAATCATAAAAGTTTCGTTTAGTACCTAAAACCTATTGTAGTATAAAAATCTCAGACTGAGTGAGTTAGAACCAATTAATTAGTTCAGTATCAGTTAAATAGTTTTAGTGAGTTACACAATAAGAATTGATGAGCCTGTTGGTCAGCATTCGAATTTAGAATATTCAGTCGGCGTGTTTGTTATCGATAGACTAGCGAGGAAATTTTGCAAGTAAATTATTGATTATGTTTATTTGTGAGTTAAGCGTACATTAATTTCGGCATTGCTGTTGAAATGTTTTTGTTAAGTTAGGCCTACCAACGAACATAGTCTATATAAAACGTTATTAAAAAAATTAATTAATTCATTATCGTTAAGTGGTCTGGATTTCGCGTCACTTTTACCAGATAATCCAAAAGAACTCGCCTAACGATAGAACACGTTATAACAGTAGCCCCATAGTGACTCAGTCTGAAGGCTTAGAACGCTAAATACTGGGTTCGATACACGTGATGAGCAGATCACAGGATAGCCCATTGTGTAGCTTTGTGTTTAACAACAAATAAATATAATGCAATACATTTTCCACAAAATTGTATTTCGTTGGCTTTAAAATATGTCCAAAGAAGATAAATATTTGATAAAAATATAATAGCTTTTATCTTTATTAAATTATTTTAGTTGAATTTCACATAATGTTGAAATTTGAAAATAGATATTTACTTGTATGTTGTTAAGCACAAAACTACAACATAGGCTGACTGAGCTCTGTTAACCGCTTGTATTGAAAACAAATTTTAATTGTGTTTTATCTGTAAATCAGGAGGATGTAGTAGAAAGGAGCTTCTGGTTATTCTTATATTGAATTTGTGTGAACTGGACATTATTTTAGTACATTGATAAAATTTGATCGCCAAGTATACAGGATGTCCAAAAAGTCTGGAATCCAAAATCCAAAAAGTCTGGATTCGCAGCTTTTCTTAATTTCAGATACTTGAATGATTAGGGCTTAATCAAAGAATGAGAAGTTCGAGTTAATCCAAACTTGTTTTGAATTACAAGGGCAGCACGTGAGTGGAACATATTTTGTAAAATTCGTTGAAGTGCCTACGGTTCCAGACTTTTCACACACTCTGTAAATTCAATTTAAGTACGATTTTTGGTCTTTATATTTGTTCCCTGTTCAAAATTACCAGTTAAGTATATAATTTATTTCAACAATTTTCCCTCGGAGAGTGGTAGTTCACTCAGTTCTGCTAGTATTTCAGTACAACTTAGATGTTACGTCCAAAGAAAAATGATGGCTACGGTTCCAGACTTTTCACACACACTGTAAATTCAATTAAGTACGATTTTTTGGTCTTTATATTTGTTCCCTGTTTAAAATTGCCAGTTAAGTATATAATTTATTTCAACAATTTTCCCTCGGAGAGTGTTAGTTCACTCAGTTCTGCTAGTATTTCAGTACAACTTAGATGTTACGTCCAAAGAAAAATGATGCGACGTTTAAGCCATTATAACTTGCTCTCTCTCTCTCTACTTGATTCATGGGAAAGAAACACAAAGGAATCGAACTCTGCAAATGCGATTTGAAGATGTGAGAAAAGATAGATCTTCAACTCGTGGTTTTGTTTTCTCTCCGCAGTTGTTTAGGGTAAAAGGACCAATTATTCAGATTATTTATAGTGTTCTATAAATAGAACACAGTAGGTAATGTATTTTTTCAGTCCGTGAAATTCAGTTGTTGTTGTTGTTGTATTTTTTGGCCTCTCTCTAAGCTCAATAACTCTTAAAGCACTCAGTACTTTAGTAACACAGATTTTAAATTTAGTGTTTTGGTCACTTGCCCTCAAGTGAAATAAGAAACAATAAAGAATATTGTGAAAGGGTACATTGGAAAACTTTTAAAAATTAAGATTTCAAACTTTAGAATATTCTCATTTTATTATTGACAAAGAGCATTAGTAGCCATAAGCATGCACAATGTAAGAACATTGTTTGAAACATTTGGGCGAACAAAAACAGATCCTGAAAAAAAACATCATTTCACTAAGTTATCGATTACCTAACCTTATTTCATTTACTTAAAACTAAACAGTGGTAATTTTACGGAATTACAATGAAAAAATTCTGGGCTCAATGTCGAACGTGGAATTTTTATCTTCCTTCCTTTTCTTTCTTTCTTTTTAGTTTTTTTTTTGTTGTTGTTGTTG
Source organism: Limulus polyphemus (assembly GCF_000517525.1). Taxonomy (NCBI): domain Eukaryota; kingdom Metazoa; phylum Arthropoda; class Merostomata; order Xiphosura; family Limulidae; genus Limulus; species Limulus polyphemus. Next base: position 142,831 of record NW_013667150.1, read on the forward strand.
TTGTTTTATTCTTTTTTTGGTAGGTTTTCAAATTAGTAGTCGATATTTTTTAACCGATTAGGGGATAGGCCTACAATTTGTGCGAAGTAACAAATTAATGAATGCTGTGTAGCTTTGAATGAGAAATGGAAATTAACAACTGAAATGAACGTGTCAACCTTTCTAATGAAGCTATGAATGCAAGTAAGAATGCTGGATCCTTTCCTGATGTCAGCACAGAATCGTGAGTTTGAAAACTACGAGGAAACATTTTACCTTATTGAAGATGCAACGACCGAAGTTTTGCCCTCAAAATTTAGTCATTACATAACAGAACTTTCTCCAGACAATACTAGTCTGCATTCCATCTGAAGTGCAGTAAAATGTCCGAAAATACACTTAAACAGCAAATAGTGATATATATTAATCTAACCAAATTAGTGTAGTAAACTGTTTTTATTTTATTAACCAACCAAACGATAAAACAAACTGGTAACAAATTTAGATTTTCTTTTCTCTGAAAACTTTTAATTAATTGTACTTAACCTTTTTTTTTTTCAGACTGAGAGAGTGATCATCTTAAAATACTTGGTTGGTGTTTAAGAATTAAAATGTTGATTTTTTGAAGACACTGCAAACTGTTGAAAAAACCAGACCGGTAGACTCTTTTGTACCGAACTTCTACCTTTTTTCACACTGACAGGGTAGTTAATTGTACTTTGTGTTTAAGCATTTTAAATTTTTTTTCTGAATAAAGCCCGATTTCGACCCCGACTGTTAATTCTTTCTTGATTATACATAACAAGATTTCACCCGAATTCGCTCCCTTTTTGGACTAAAAAATTATATTCAATTTAAAAACATTATTGACTCAAATTTAGAAGAAATAAAATCAGAACCCCTAGTTTTGGTGATAGAGGAATGTATTGTCTAAAACAACTCTTTATAAATACCGTGCAATGAAGCAAAATGAAAGTTATTTATACTTTCTAACATTTGTAATGAAAGTTACATTAAAAAACCTTTATGGGTCTGTACGGTAATAATCACTATAATTTCAATAAATAATTATAAATTATATTTCTTAAGTTCAACGCCAGGTGTCGAGGCCTCAACCACACGTAATATAGTTATGTGGCCTCAACGCGATAGTTTATAAACATCGTAAAGTATATTAATCATGCGATTTACGTACTACGAAAGTAAGTTTATCTTCTTATTCAGGCGGACACCAAAATTTGAAAAGGTTGTAGAAAATATTTTTATTTTTACAAATGCTTTAGGTCAGTGTTACGTTTTATTATCCAACTTAACCTTATATTTTTATTGTTTTCCTACTTTATTTTTAGAGTTGCTAGTGTCAAATTAATTACTCTTTCGTTGTATATGCATCACACATAATAACTAAATAAGCATTGCATCATCTAGCCCAATGGTGCTTTCTATTAGTATTACCTTTTAACGATTGTAGCATATTTCCCATTATTAAAGAATGAAAGTCCTGGTAGTCATAATACAGATAGTTATTATGCTGTTTAAATAAACTTTATGCCCATCCGTTTGTTGCCACTGGATGCCAGAGGTGGTCATGGTAGTGACAGTAGCGGCAAGCATAATTCAGACAACCCTCAATAGATCATCAGGTATAATTCACACTCTCATACTGCCACGTGGTTCATTCATGCAAAACTGTTCATACAGGTATTTGGTAACTAGTTAATACTACATTAAAATGAAATGATAACTCACACCTGCAGTGAATTTTCAGTATTTATGGCCACATTTGCTCTTTGATTCATAAATGTCAAATTCCAATCATATATCAGGAGCCGGATATCTGACCAACATTACTAATTGTTCCATTCCTAATATAGACCTATGTACAATCTGTCATGGCTTCAAAGTATTGTGAATATCACAATCAACCCCACCAGACTAAAGTGTTGTGAAAAGGTTTAATTGTTATGAACAGTCAACAACTATCACATAATTGTAATGAAGGCCTCAAAATGCAGGGCAAAATTGCATTAAAAATGCCAGGGAGGTTTAATCCTTAGAACCATCTCAATGTAAGTACAATGTACTCTTTAATAAAAACTATAACAAACCATTTGATAAGCTGATAACCCACACTATATAAGGGGAAAAAAGCACATGTATAACTACCTAACAAAGACTTCTCTCAAGAATTATTGAAACTACATAATAATTCATTGTAATGGAATGAGTACTTCATAATCACTGCCTCATTCAGATTTTTCTTGAATTTTTTTTATTATTGTTATCATTAAATAATATAAATAAATAGTTAATAACGTACAATTGTCTTTCTTTTGTTGTTGTTTTTCCTTATTTCTGTAATTATGGAGTTTCACCAAGTACTGACAGTTTCAAGTATTAATTAAATAATTAATTCACAGCTCTTTTTCACAGAATAATTGCTTGTGTGACAATGGGACAGTCTAACAGTTTAGACCATCAGGGGATCCCTGTTAGTGAAATAAAGAATGAAGTGTTGAAGCATGCAGCAGTATTGACGGAAATGGCTGTGTTATCGTATGATAATTTTCTACAAATGGTTAAGGAACTAAACAGAATGTAAGTCTAGTAGTTGATATAAAACTGATGCCAGTAGAAGTTGATGAAGTGATAGGTGTAGTTTTCTGTGAGAAGAGTTTGTCTTGCTGGGAAGAAGATAAAAGTTTTTTAAGTGTGTTTTATACATATATTTGTATGTATGTGAAAACTTTGACTTTTGGTAAAAACTGCATGATATTATTAACAGTTATCAAATATTTTAGGCTCTGGAAGCTATTTTAAAATGTTGTTGATTGAAGACTAAGGTTTTTCTTAACCTTGTAAAGCACTAGTGAGACTGTGGTACGCAGCTATCATATCTCATTCTCCTATATTATATTTATATCATACACAGTTTTAATATTTTTATAGAGCTTTAAATCATAAATTTTTAAATCCATTGAGGTTGTGTGCAAACTTAGCCTCAGGTGTTACTTTTTTGTAGCCATACTCGGTCAATGAAGCTAAGTACTGTGTACTGCCTTATGTATGTAGTACTGCTCTCTGACAGTCACGTGGGATGGAGGTGCTTCTGGATACTCCTGACCTAACTTTGTGGTTCAGCAGAATGAGAACTGTAAGAACAACTTTAACATTTTCCACCAGATTTGTTTCAATCTTGGTAGAGTCAAGACTTGCTGAAGCCTCATCCTTGTTTTCTTGTTTATTTTAAGAACTGCTAACCTCACACATGTACTTTAATCAGCACTTCAGCATTGACAACCATCCAACTGCCTTAAATAATTGGATTTCATTTATAGATACAGTTCTTGTTATTTAAATACAATTTTATCTATTTATGAAAACTTCCCAACAATGCAATAATTCCATAACTAGGTGGTAAGTTATTTTTTAGTTTCTTGTCTTGCTCATTCCACCTACATCAGATCACTATACCTGTTCTTCCATGAATTAGGTTTGTGAAAATTAGGTAACTGTTTAACCTTGAACTACCACAATGTCTCATTTTAGCCTTGTTACACAGGAGTAGACAAATGGACAGTGTACAGTAGACAAATGGGCAGTGTACAGTGGACAAATGGGCAGTGTACAGTTGACAAATGGGCAGTGTACAGTGGACAAATGGGCAGTGTACAGTAGACAAATGGGCAGTGTACAGTGGTCAAATGGGCTGGTAGAAGTAAATTTGGTGTGCAAAGAAATTGAATTATGAAGAAAGAGAAGTTTAAAAGTTATTTTTCTCTGTATCATAGAGTAACAGAAATAGCTTGAATTTAATGTTTGAAATTGTAAGTGGATTAAAACTTAAATTGACTACCTGTTGGAGGTCTGGCTATGATGGAATGATGATGTTTGTATGGGAACTTTGGAAAAACCCAAACCCAGAATCATAGGCATCTAACCAGGGGCAGACAGGGCGCGTGCCACCCCACTTGGAATACTTGTTTAGCAAAAAATTTCCTGCCAATTCTTCCCTACACTTAACCCCTCCCCCACTTTTAGCAGTTAGATGCAAGTGTCCAGAACTGTTCTTTGAAAGAGTTACTTTTATGTAAGAGTTGTTAAATTAGGAAATGACATGTGTGATGATGAAGGAGTGACAAACTAGGGGAATGGCTTGTCTGATGATGTAGGAGTGACAAACTAAGGGAATGGCATGTGTGATGAGGTAGGAGTGTCAAACTAGGGGAATGGCTTGTCTGATGATGTAGGAGTGACAAACTAGGGGAATGGCTTGTCTGATGATGTAGGAGTGTCAAACTAAGGGAATGGCATGGTTGATGATGTAGGGGGTGACAAACTAAGGGAATGGCTTGTCTGATGATGTAGGAGTGACAAACTATGGGAATAGCATGCCTGATGATGTGGTTTGTGACAAACTAGGGGAATGGCATGGTTGATGATGTATTAGTGACAAACTAGGGGAATGGCTTGTCTGATGATGTAGGAGTTGACAAACTAGGGGAATGGCATGTGTGATGATGTATTAGTGACAAACTAGGGGAATGGCTTGTCTGATGATGTAGGAGTGACAAACTAGGGGAATGGCTTGTCTGATGATGTAGGAGTGACAAACTAAGGGAATGGCTTGTCTGATGATGTAGGAGTGACAAACTATGGGAATAGCATGCCTGATGATGTGGTTTGTGTGTCAGTTGGCCTACTGTCACTTTGCTTATTCTTGTTAGTTAATATAAAGTGATTACGAAACTTGTATGTAAGGAATATTGTGTTTGCTGAGATTCACTTTGAATCTTTTTGTGTTTAAATATGATGTGAAGTAATTTATTTCAAGGTATGTATTCCTTTAAATATATTAGTCCTCTAACAGTTTGTCATAAAATAATTGTTACTTGTGGCATTATTATTTAGAAAAGGCAGAAAATATTAATTAAATAACAATAAAGGAAGTTACAGAAGATTCAAGAAGTTGTAGCTCTGACTTTATAAAGTTAGGGTTACTGATAATTGATACTTAGTAAGGAATGACTACTGTGTATCAATGGGATAATATCAGTTTTCCCAACTTTGATTGTCAGCGGAGACCAGCATAATCACATATGCGATTTTTATGGACCATGAATTATACAAGAACAAATAAAACATAATACAATGAAAGACCTTTGGTTTTTATAATTAAACTTACTGTTTCTGACTATTTCTAAAGTTTTGCATGGGTGAGTAATTGGAAACCAATGGGTTATGTCACAGGTTTCATTCAGTGTAATTGTTTTTTGTTTTTTTCAAATTCATACCTTATACATTTGAGACGTGTGCCTGTGATTAAACAACTTATACTTAATATCAAAAATTATCTTAAATGTAAAATGATCAAACTTTTGCAGACAGAATTTCCTGTTGTATATATATTTATTTATAATTTCACCCAAGTGTTGAAAAATCACTGCACTTCTTAAACAAGTAAAGTCAGACATACAACAAATCAGAATGAGTACATGATCTCTAGCCTAACATACAAGTAAAGTCAGACATACAACAAATCAGAATGAGTACATGATCTCTAGCCTAACATACAAGTAAAGTCAGACATACAACAAATCAGAATGAGTACATGATCTCTAGCCTAACATTTTAATCCTTTAATGTAGGAAGCACTATTTTCCCTATGCTGGTTAATTCTAAATAGTAAAATCAAAATTCTATGCAACAACACTAAAATAACCTTTAATTACAACAGTTGGTAAATATATATATATATACATATAGTTGCTGTTTGAATTGAAAACTTGATAAGATATTTCTTAACTTTCACAGTTTTGAATTTGTTTATTGCTCATTTGTATGTCATCATGATGAGTTTTTTGAATACCTTTATGTTAGAAAATTGCTGTTATTCGTTAGTAGTAACAGATATAAATTTAATCAATGAAAAAAATTAACATTATTAAAAATTAATAATGTGATTAGAAGTCTTTGGTAGCATTTTTTTTTTCTATATGCCATACAGTATGTCTGTTTAAAGTTTTAATACATTAACGGATGTACGATTTTCTATATACCATACAGTATGTCTGTTTAAAGTTTTAATACATTAACGGACGTACGATTTTCTTTTAGTATACCATACAGTATGTCTGTTTAAAGGTTTAATACATTAACGAATGTACGATTTTCTTTTAGATCAGTGTCTCTTCCGGATAAAAGTGGAAAAAAACTTGTTTTTCTTGTGAAGAAAAGATCAGATGCATCAATATTTTGGAAGAGTACAGTGCGAATAGCTTGTGTAAGGGTAAGTGTCATCGATATACAGCTCTCTCCAACTTGGTGGAATTTATTGCCTTGATTATGTATGTCATTTTGTTTATTTTTCTCAGTTGTCTAACCAAATTTGCTGAGTAATCCTTTTCAAATGCCAGATATTTATTATTAATGTTGTCAGACTGTTATATTAAACATAGATGTAATCATGGTCGTCTCAGTGAAGCTTAGCAAATGACCTATAGATGGAAAAAGAGTGTATCACATAATTGAGGGTAGGGGGTATGAGAAAGAAGCATTGTTGAAGACTGTATTGTTTTAACCCTTTAACTGCACAATTAAATTTCAGGCTGATTTCCAAAAAGTGTCAATTATCCACCAAAAATAAAAGTCTTAATTTGATCGTTTGTATTACTTTTTCAATATTGAAAGATGCTGTGTTTTCTATATGTGATAGAAATATTCCTTGTAAACCATACTGGATAGTGAAACATAATGATTTAAACAAAATATTGAGGAAAATTAGAAGAAAAGTGTTCTCCAGTAAATGGCATAAGTATAGGCAAAACTAAGTCAATAAGAGGCCGAAATCC
>NW_013667150.1:150660-154029 GCF_000517525.1 Limulus polyphemus
TTAATTTGATCCTTTGTATTACTTTTTCAATATTGAAAGATGCTGTGTTTTCTATATGTGATAGAAATATTCGTTGAAAACCATACTGGATAGTGAAACATAATGATTTAAACAAAATATTGAGGAAAATTAGAAGAAAAGTGTTCTCCATAAATATAGGCAAAACTAAGTCATTACGTGTTCCTGCAAAGTTGGCAGTTTTGTGATGAGGCATATAAACATCCAGGTTTCACGGTGTAGAACACAGATGGCAACACGCACGCAGGTTTGGCAAATGTTTCAAGTACAGGGGGATATTCCCGCATGTCACAAACAAAGGAGTTAAAGCAAAGCTTCTGACCAGTGACCACCTATACACAGCCCTACAGACATTTTTCTAATGTTTTTTGTACCATATTTCTGGATGTACGGAGAATTGTTTATATTTTTTAAGCAATAAAAAGATATAAATTGATAAAAAGTACTTAGTATGAATTACCAGGAGCCACTGACTGAGCTATCTATTATTAGATTGCAATCTCGGTGTAAGAGCTAGTATTAGAAGATCTTAATAAACTTTTTTTTTTTTTTTAGAAAACCTGTACAATCTTCTTCCACACACAAACATGATTGTTGTTTCTTTATCAAAGTATTTTGATGGAACCCTTGGTTTACAAACTCCTGTCCTATCAAGGTAGCTGACCAAAATTATCTAACACGAGATAAAATGTACCATATTTGTGAGATAGTGCATGATCGAAAAATTAATCGTGGATTGATCTTGAACTGTAAAGAAAAAAAAAGATCTTTATTCAGAATTTTTTGTTGTTTTGAAGTAGGCAGCCTTTAAAGAGAGAAGTAGTGTACACGAAGCTTAATAATAGATTCCACTTTTCTTGTACGTAGGTCATTACATCATCTGGGAACATCGAAACATACAGACTTATGGACCTCAAAGAGTTTCTTCAAGTCTATAAAATGGTGACTTATCATGCTAGTGCAGCTCCAGCATCATGTGAACCCATCACGGAAGATGCTGCCGGTTGCTCTCTGGATGAAACTTCGGTAAAAGTACTGGATAAGGGAGACAGTAGACACTGCTCTGTCCACAAAGAGTTTTTTGATACATCCGTTATTTTAGATGGGTGTGTAGAGCTACTGAAATTTTTAATTATTTTTCTCTTGTTTGTGTTTATGTTTGAACATACATAATTTTCATTGCCTATGACTAGGACTGATTCTGATCAGTGTGCTCAGATTGCGCAAAATAATGCTCTGTACTTTGTGGTCATGGTTGTACAATAAGAGTCAAATCCCACTATTCAGTTACACAAGAATATCCCAGTACATTTCAGTTGGCTATGAATGCTATTGAACATCATTTATAAAATGTTTACATACAAAGTTCATGTTAATTTCAATCTGGAGTAAAATAAAATCTTTATACTGATTGTTTTTTGTTTTGAACATGCTAAGCACGTTCACACCAACAGTATGTTTGATATTTTTCACTATGATATAGGTCCAGCTTATCTCTCTTTGGTTAACTTGTGTTCACGGTTACTGACGAGGAGTGGAATTCTCCGAAACTAGTATAAACCAATAACACACGTTGATCAAAGTGTAGATTGAACTTGACCTTCCTTGAACTTAGAATTTGAGATTAAGCAATTTTTGGAATACTAAGTTTATTTATTTTATTGATTTTTTTTTCGTTCTTTTTACTCTTTTATGCTTTTCTTTCAAACCTTTAACAACGTGATTGGAAATGGCAAATTAAGTTGCAATTATTAAATATTATGCTTTGTACTTTGTGATGACAAATACTGTTCTGAAGCTTTTCAATAACATCAAGTTAAGTTTTTTTCTGGATCTGGAAAAACTTTATGCCTGGAGTATTGGGCACGAACTACTCAGACCCATAACTGTACTAATTGTAATTAACCTCTTTTAAAAGAAAAAAAAAATATTAACATTTTAATTTCAGTAGACAGAATTTTTTTTTACATTACACATATGTTGCAGTCGGTTAATTTGATATATGCAAAATAGAATCATAGCACACTAAGCTGGGAATGTAAAAGTAGTCTTAATGTATCATCCATTCTAGTTTGAGAATTTTTGCAGCCAAACTCTGGTTCACTGAAATAAAAAATCAAAGCGTTATCAGTGTGCGTTTAGCCACTTTTATTTTGAGTATGTCTGCCACAAAAATCTGCATTCCTTTGGATGAAGTTATGGGGAATGTCTCTCATTCCCTCGTGAAGGCATTCTGTAGTTGATCATGTGTTTTTTGTTGGGTGAAATAGATGCGAGATACATCCCTAAAGCTTTCCTTGGATGTGCTTTATAAGGTTAAGGAGTGGAGAAAGTACTGTTGAATCCATATTCATGATAGTTAATTAAGTTTGGTAGATCCAGTGGAATCCTGGCAGTGGTTGTCAAAATGCGCGGTGTTCTGAACATCTTACTTAACAATGCATGGATCATGGATCAATACGCCCCTTTGAGCGGACAGTTCCCAGCAATGTTGAGGAGTCAACCTGAATCTTTCATGACCATCTACTTTACAGTTGTCATAACACTCTCCAGGTTCTGTCTTTGACTTTATCGAAAGCTGTAGTCATTTTGGTAGGGCTATACTAATCCCATTGCAGCTAAACATAATTGGTGTAGGGTAGTATCTGCTTTGATGAATTGCGACCTGTACATCTTTAAGAACAGTGATTTAAATTATATAAAAATTTAAAGAGTTCTCAGAACATTTATATGTTAGAGAGGAGGTCCTGGGATCCACTATTTTGTTATTGTATTGGACCTGATTTAACTTTTTTTTACAACAGTGCTTATTTTTGGCTCCATCTATACATGTAGAACCACCACCTACTCTGAACAGGAAATGACTGTGAGAATGGACTAGTGAAATTTTTCTTAAAATCCTAGTCCATTGAAATATCAGGGTCAAGCTTTACAAATGAATTTTGCATATACCTCGCCTAGCAGACACCTAAGGTAAACTGAGAAATACTTTAAGAAACTGACCGTTTGGGCTGGACATACTTGCAACTTAAGTTGAAAATAAACATTTGTAAAATTCTCTTAAACTTTCGTTCTTTAATATTGTATTTCCACAAATGCAACATGTTAACATCAATACTGGAAAAACGTTAAAAGTAAAGTACTGTTTAAGATTAAGTTTACACAAAATACAACTGCTAAATCTAACAGCTGAGGTTAATCTGACAACTGGTATTTCTAAGATAAAGAAAAAACTTCCTTTACATCACATAGTGCTAACTTATAAATATGTAACTTGTTTAATTGCAATCTTATTTTCTGGATTATATTAATTTTGATTTCATATTTTTTTAATTTTTTGTTGATATTCAA
>NW_013667150.1:154682-164543 GCF_000517525.1 Limulus polyphemus
GACTACGTTACCCTGTGCTCATAGTTACTGTATGAAATGTATAGAGGAATGGTAAGTTAACCAGAGACTACATTACCCTGTGCTCATAGTTACTGTATGAAATGTATAGAGGAATGGTAAGTTAACCAGAGACTACATTATCCTGTACTCATAGTTACTGTATGAAATGTATAGATGAATGGTAAGTTAACCAGAGACTACATTACCCTGTGATCATAGTTACTGTATGAAATGTATAGAGGAATGGTAAATTATTTTAGTCTATAAAAAAAATTAGTAGACTTATTATTAATTATAAAGAAAAAGTTTCTCTGAAATAATACTGAAGAGCATCTGTTGGAGATTCCAAAAAAAAATAAGGAGTGAGTTCAAACTTTGTCAGATGTTTACATGTATTTACTGTACACTATATATCTATATATTAGTTTTATTTTAGCTTTGTTTTTCGTTGTCTTTTGTATTTTAAAAATTGTCAGAAGTACATATAGATTTTTGAAAACAATAAATTAAATACAAAAAGCTATATAATATGTTCTCAGTTTTATTGCAGAATCAATTCTGGAAAAGATAAACTGAGTGTAAATGTACTATATATATATATATATACTCCAACTTTTCTGTAAATAAGTTATTAATCAATCATGTATTATTTGATTTTGATATATATCTCAGTATTCTACTCTATTTTTTCCCCATCATGGTAGCACAGTTTTAATACTTAATATTCTGGATTTTTTTCAGCACTTGTATTATTTATATTCTTACAGCAGGCAGATATTATTTTACTTTCATAGTTTTACCAGTTAATTTTATGGTTTCATATTATATAAAGCTCTTTTATTGTATGATCGTAGTAAAAAGGACTCTCTTACATTCCAGACTTGAGGCCCATTTTGTCTGTATTGTAAACTTCTATATGGTTGATGGTAGGAAAACAAAACATTATTGATAGGCTGAAAGAAATTCAATGTTTTTACTGCTTCTATTAGAAAAATATCAAATAGTTATTAAGATTCTTCTGAACCTATTTTCTCTTTTACTATTTGACCATTTTTTTTTTTTTGCCGGACTTTGATTTTAAGAAACTGATGGTTTTTGTTCGTTTCTCTGCATTAAAATTCAAAAATATAGGCTTGGTGTAGCCTAGTCATTAGCGTGCTGAATGGTGGATTATAGCGTCCATGATTCATGTCTTGTTGCTATAACAAAACATTGCATCCCACACTTTGTGGGTGTACTATAAGAGGGCCAGTCAAATCCCACTATTCCATTAGAATAGTCCAAGAGCTGGCAGTGGGTGGTATTGACTATCTGCCTTCCCTCTGGTCTATCAGTTCAAAATTAGGGGCAGTGTGCAGATAGCACTATATTGTTTTATATATATATGTATATATAAAACATAAAATAAAAATTTTTAATTACGTCATATGAAAATTAAAAATGTAAATTTATACAGTAGTCAGAAGACTGCTTCAATAAAAAACAAGGACATTTATGGAGAAACAACAAAACTGTATTTATTTTCCAAATCCTCCTTAAAAAAAATTTCAGATTTTATGAATAAAAAAATGTGTCATTTTTACTGGTATTTTGTACTTGGGAACAAATATTTGTAAGTATAAAAAAAATTTAAAGAATTTTGTAAAAATGAAGTCAGTTAATGCAAAAAAAACTGGCATTTTATATTCTATAAAGAGCATCTTTAACAGTCTTATTTCAGATATATATTTAAATGTAGACTAAAAGTTCTTCTTGGCCCAGCAGTAAGCTTCAGGGCTTTAATTGAGAATTCATTGTTCGATCTCCATGATGGAAACAGCGTAGATAGACTGTTTGTGTAGCTTTGTCATAAAACATCAACATCAGTTATATTAAGGCCTGAAAAGCATACATTTTCTATCATTATCTAGTATAATAATAGAGTTTTTTCTGTCCTGAAAATGTACACGTACCTGATGATGACAAAACCTTGTCGAAACGTTGTACATTTGCTGTTGTGTTAAAGTTTTTCTTCATTACCCATTCAAGCCGTCTCCAATCATTATTAGTCCTAAATATGATATTTCAATAATAAAATATTATTAACTTGCCAAAATTCAAAAAGTGGCATAATGAAACAGAAGACTAAAATTAGCACACAATAATAATAATAATATAGATTCACTTTATTTTTAGATGCTATCATCTCTTGCATCACCATTTCAGGACCTCCCCCTAGGTTTAGTCATCAAAATAACTATTATAATGACTTTATGATGATTGTTGTGTAATTTTCTACAGGAACGTTTCACACAACACGTGCCCATTGTGCAGAGAGAAGTTGGAAAGCACAGATGAATCATGGGTAATATTTGATGCCCCTGATTTTAAGGAAGTACAAGAGGAACTACAACAGGCTTTGCAATGCATTGCAGAAGAAAAGTGAGAAGATGCTTAACTGACACGTGAAGAACGAAGGCTACCTGAACTTTTATACATTAGACATTTATATGTATACAGTAATACCCCGTTTAGCACTCAGTAAGAGCTCTAAACGAATTAGCTGTTAACAGGGTCATTTTAACATCACATATATGGAGATATGTAACTAAAGGCATTGTTTTTTACCTGTGATTTATGTATAAGTGCTTTATTTAGGTACTGGTAAACACAGATTGCTCCAGTACAGTATTATTTATTAAAGTAAAAGAACACTTAAAAAAACAAAGAAACACATTAAACTGGCATCTATTCACGAACTGGTGCTGACCCCAGGGTGGAAGGCAGTGGGTAGTCAGAGGCACTGGACATCATTTGGCTCTTTATAATGAAGAACATGAGTGCTGCATCATCCTGAATTTCTGGTAGTATGAGAATAGTGACATTGTTTCTCTAAACATCCCCTCTTCTCTATTCATTCATCACCCTTCTAATATGTATGAAGTTTAATGTAAATTACTCACTATAATACTGTCATCCCTGGAAAAAATCAAATTTTTGTTAGCCTTCAATCTTATTTGGTTACAGAACCATCAAATAGGAAATCAGCCCCCTCGTGCCACATTCTGTCTTTCAGGATTTGTCAATACATGTAGTTCTCTCTTACGTTTACGACTATATTAGTTATAACCAATAGACAGGCAAGGTTTTTGTCTGTCATGTGACGTATTATATTATGTTGTTTTCTGTACAGAGATTTGTAGATCGCTTCCTAAGAAAATGTTTTTTCCCACAGGAACGATATTGTGTAGATGGATGTAGCATCGCTAATAATGCAAGAAAAATTGTGACAGTTACGGAACATTGTCTGCTCTTTGCATGTTATTATTCTACATTCTTTGTTGCATTATTTTATTAAATAAAAATTATTTAGTGCACTACAACCATTAGTATGAAAAAGTAGTGTTCAGACAATTATGGATTTTCATAATTTTTTTTTTCTCACTCATGAAAAAATATAATCTTTCGTGGAGACGAGCTCTATAACAGATCAGCTTAAAGCAGGGTGGCACTAAGCGGGTTCTTACTGTAGCTATGTGCATTACAGGAACATGTTTTCCCTATGTATTAACATATTGTATACCATGAGTGTTTAACAGGAAGAATTTTATTGTTCAAGTAATAATTTGTTGAGAATATTTGTAAATCGTAGTCTTAGTCTTATAATGTTGTGGTATCTTTCATGAAGGTCACTTGAAAAAATATTTGTTTTACATAACTCATATTACAATAAAATATTCTTCTCAATTTAAAGCTTAAGTTTAGATTCATAGCACAGAACCACTGTTTTTCCAATTAAAAATTTTATGAAAGATAACTATACACAACTTTTTTTCATTCAATGTTTTGTTTTTTTACTCAAGTTACAATTCAGTTAAACAGTTTTATTGTTCATAGGCTTAAGGGGTCAGTCGCAAGTTGTGACATTTTCATAAGCATACAAAATATATGTTAGGGGTATAGCTTGTGTACTTCATAAAAAAAAAAAAGACATTATTTCCCCTCAACAAATTACAAAACTTTGTCAAATTTTGTGGTTTCAAACACTTATTGTTTGTTTCCTATTTATAATTAACGTCTGATAGTACCTATTTAAAAAAAAACTTTATTTTATGTGTGTACTTTTAAATTTAAAGAGGAGTGGGGATCATAAAGTGCATATTTTGTGCACTAGTGAAAATGATGAATGCCTCCTTCCCCATTAAACTAGCAGCCCCAACATTAATGATTTTAATTATAATTTATAATTTTTTTAATTAGGAAATTATTTAGCAGTTTAGTTGTTGTTGTTTTTATAATTAAACATTTTTAAATATGCTGGTAAGAATTTTACTTGGATTTTTTTTACAATTTTTCCAAAGTTACTTAATATTAAGGGACTATCTGTAATGGAAGAAATTGTGAAGTTTAATATATATATATAAATAAGAATTTTAACTTTTGAATAAGAAAAAAATCATTAACTTGTAATTAGAGGAACTAGAATGTGTCAACAAATACTTTTTTTTTTCAATTTGATTATATGCCTCATTTGTATTGTAACCTGAAGTGTTACATTAATTTACTGAGAAAATTAATTTGATTGTATTAGTAAAAGTCCACAGGTGAGTCACAAGTCTAGATAAGTCAGATACCATAAAATATTCTACACATTTTAATTTGTAATATGAATGACATCAATCCTTCAGCACGAGAGGGTGTGTGTGTGTGATAGAGTGCTGATGACTGGTTATCTTACCTGTGGGAGTAATTCAAAGGGCACACGTGTGTCCTAGTGGTTAGCGTGCTGAACCGTGGATCTGAGGTTCCATGGTTCGTAGCTCATCTCTGCCATAAATAGAAACCAAGCTTTGCACTGTAGGGCCATGGGTATGTTACAGAAGTGTAGGTCAAATCCCACTAGTTGATTAGCAGCCAAGAGTTGGCAGTGGTTGGTGTTGACTATTTGCCTTCCTTCTACTGTAGTACTGGTAGCCTGCGATTAGCTTTACACGAAATTCAACAAACAACGTCAGCTCAAAATTAGGGATGACAGCAAATAGCCTTCATAGCTGTACCATAAGTATAATGACCCATGTTGCAAGATATAGCTGAAACTATGATCAGATGTATATAGCCTGATAATGTTCGGTGGGAATTTGTTAGTACAAAGTTTTACAAAAACAAGGTTTATAAAATTGGTACATTGTGGCCTACATTATCTGTTGAAACAATTGCTAAAAATCGTGGTTAAGAATAAAATATTTAAGTGAGCCGTTATCAAATAGTGGTATCGTACAGTTTAGAATGCTCATCAGTCTGCCTTAAGCAGATATGTTTTGTTTCAACAGATTTTGTACGTGTGTTCTTTTTAATTATTTTAAACTAATATCTTTTATGTAAATAAATTTGTTGAAATTTTCAGTACCTAACTAAATCTAACAAAAAAAAAATATATCAGTAGTCACATCGTCATATTTATATATTTTATGTTGAGAATTATAAAGAGATATGTTCCAATTTCATCGTTAAGTTAAGAAGGATTAGGGCATGCACAGGTAGCAATTTTTGTAAAATAACAAACTGGCATTTAGTAGCAAAATTAACTTAGGAACATCAGCCGTTTTTTGTGTTTTTAACAAGTAGAATTTAAACCTCCCTTTGTTGAAGTTATCTTAACTTTTTTTTTTGTATGAATTCAATTTATGTACAAAATGAATGGATACACCTCTAAATCTTTAATGTGCACTTAGTGGTGTATGTATTAAGCCTTTTACAGGAATATATTTAGATGACATAGATTATTTTATCATTAGAATGCACCAGACTTTTCTATAAGAATTTAAGCTTGTTTGTTTTTATGGTATAATTTATGTCACTATTATTTGTGTTCTTCTAACATCATTAGATTCTATGTCATAGGGTAATAAATATCAAAATTTGTTTGTTATTTACCCTGTAGCTACCATCTCAACATAAAGTTTAGGTAACTATTTTGTATGGAGAATTTTAACAATTTACTATGTATGTATTCTTGTTCTAGCAGCTGTATCAGCTTTCACAACCATTAGTTTTTTTTTACCTCCCTGATGAGATTACTGGCAATATTGAGTAATTTCAAAATAACAGCAGTATTGTTAAGACCCCAGAGTAACAAATAGTCCAATTAGTTATGAAAATATTATTATAGCATAAGTTATATTAAAACTATAGTAATAACGTAGGTTTAGGGGAGTTGTGAAAGTATAACTAGATAATGTATCTAAAGTACAATATTTAATACATAGTTAAGTCATAATTTTCAAGACAAAAAGAAGCTTTCTATCATTGATGCTTATACTATTGTTATTACACATTGTTTAAAAAAGACAGTTTGTTGCTTAGTGTTGTTAGTTATCATAAAGTAAAATTTTAAATCCAACTTATAATGTATTTTAGTATTCATTTAATAGAAAATTTATGAAGCAATTTTTTAAATCTGTTCAGATAAAACAGTTGATTTTAAATACAGAAGATATTTTTTGAGTCAGTCAAAAAAAAAAGATTTAATATATTAACAGCCAGTTTGTAAGAAAAGATACTCGTGTTTGTCCAATTTTGAAAACATGATTAATTGTGTTTTAAATATTATTTCCCGGTGAAGACTAAGGATGTAATTTATTATGCATCATGAGTGTAAATAAACTTTTTTGATTGAAAATTACCAGCATCGTTGGCTTGTTTTGGCACTGTAAACATTACTTGTAGAAGCACGAAAATAAAAGTATTATACGTATGTACGCATGTATTTATTTTGGTCAACACCGTATTAGGGGAATGTTATAGAAACCATCAAGCCATTAAATAATAAATGTTAGCTCTGTAGGTGTCATATCAAATAAGGGGATTGATTTAGCTAGCATAATTGACATTCTGAAGATACAGACAAGTTTGCACTTATATGGACCAGGGGTTGCAATGTAGTGTTCAGTATAGAACAAAAAATAGTGATCTTTATTAGAGCTCACGTAAGAGGGTTAAAAAAACAAAATATTCTCATGTGAGACAACCAAAAAAAAGCTTGCACTGCTAAACATCGTGTTTCGATACCTGTTGTGGGCAAAGCACATTGTGTAGCTTTGTGTTTAACAAGAAACAAACATAATGGCAATATTTTGATTACTGAATAATTGAAAATACTGCTTTTGATTAGTCTATTATTTTCGTGAGAATAATCAAAAACAGTAAAGAAATCAGAAACTAGTTGACTATTTTAGGGACATTAATTGATTTAATCATAATTTCGATTAATCATAACTAATGAGTGTATTTGTGTCTTAGGTTATTACTTAATCGAAATAATAACCCATCTCTGATTATTATAACAAGAAAATGAAAAAATAATTTTAAATTTTGACGTGTCCTGTTAACTTTAACGTAATTATGGACAGACATCCAAGGTGAACATAAACTTCCATAACTTTTTGCTAAGTAGAAACAACAAATATTTGTGACCATTTGTCAAGATAGCACTGCATAACAAGATGAAAATCTTATGAACAGTGTAGAGTTGAATGGAGAAGGTTTTGCCAACAATTTAACGCACAATAAAATTGGGACCATTAACGAACTTGAAAAGATTCACTGATAACACCATACAACCAAATGAAGTTCGTACTACTAATAATAATAATGAAGCAAATTTCTCAATACCAAGGATCAGATGTGGATACAAGATGCTTTACTTGACTGTTTCTTAGAACAATCATTTGACTGAAAGCACACCCACATAATGCTAATGAATTATTTCCAACAGACCAGCAAATCTTATCAAATGTCTCATTGTTTTGTAGCATACATAAGACACTGGTAAACTTTCTACTGTGAGCAGAGTAACACAAACTTTCCAGGAATTTGATCGACGGAGAGAGATGTGTGGCAATGGCAACAGAATATCAATTCAGAATAAGCAAATAAACACATGATTGTGATTAATTTTTTTTTTACACATGTGTACGGGTCTGTCTTCAAAATTACCACAATCATCAGACTCTTCGCTCATTCATAATGTCTAGGATGGGAGACATATTCTCGGATGCACTAATATCCTTAAAGAGTGAGAAGATAGGCTCCACAGAATAACAGGAGGTTTGATCACAAAATATATCATATATTCTAATTCTGACTGAGTTTGAGAAAGAAAGAGACTGGATATGATGAAACAACCTTTATTCAAAAACACATAATAACAGGTGTGTAGAACAAAGGACAGTGCCTTTACTAAAGAGCTCTCTGTTTATCTCTAAAGAAATGGTTCAAGTTGTTAAAACATGTTCCACGTCAAGAAAATATAACAATGCTAGTTCTCTCAAGGCATGTACACTACCCTCATAATCATTAGTCCTTCCTAATGAAATATAAGGGAGATTATATCCTCGAGATATCACCTCACCTGCCAGTGAAAAAGATTACTGTCTGCTTTCACACACAGTATATACAATTTTACAGAAACCTTTCCCACGGGAAGAAAAATGTGATGCCTTAGGTGAATGTCTCAGAATAATTGGTAGCTAGAGCAAAAGGAACTTACTGACTTTCTTGACTGCATTTCATGTTAAAACTGCATGTACAGGAGTAAATGGAAAATTCCTAAATTAAAACAAAAGGTAGAAAACATGTGGTACAGCTGCATACCACACTTTTCCTCCCTCATTTACTTTCAAGGCCATCCCTAATTTTAAAATTTAAAACCAATTAACTTAACCTACATATTAGTTGAAAAGCAGTGCAACTTTCTCTTGTCCTTGTAAAACACACTGCAAAATAGAAAACACAATTCAATGAACACATCATAAAATAAATGCCCCTTAATAAGGATACCATAATTATAATGGCAAAATACCTTTTAACAATCAAGTGACAACCATAAAACAAAAGAGCAATATTACAAAACAAATTGACATTTTAACACTGATACATAAGCATAAATATGCTTTAACAATAATTCCAGTCACAATTCAAAATAAGCCATTTGATGTTAAATAGGATATATAACACACCTAAAAACAAAAAATACACCTTTTAACAAAAACAAATATTTACATCCTGAAAGATAAAATATTAACTTATTCAAATAATATATGTTTGCATAAACATAACAACACAAAATGTGCTCTATTATAACACTGTAATACAAAGTAAATCTCTTAAAAACTCTGGAAATGAGCAGAATTAAATAAAAAAAACTTTAATATCAAATTAAAACAAAGAATCAACCCAACCCTTGAGAATAAAAGATAACACTTAGAAGCACATATATATGTATTTACATGTGACTAGAGAGAGTGAACTCAGAGCCAAAATAAGGAAAAGAAAGAATGAATAAAAACCTTTAAAATGTCCAGTATATAATGAGCAAAAATACATACATAAAACAAAATCTGAAAATAATACATGTACATTAATAATAATAAAATGTATATTTTTCTTACATTAAAAAGAAAATCCTTTACATGTAAAACAAAACAAATTAAAAAATTATAAGTAACTTAAATACATATATATTTGAACAGAAATAAATGACAAAAACAATATACACAGATTAATAATACTTACAAAGTCTAACTTTTTAGTTTAGACACAACCTCACTCACCTTATTTCCAATAGCAGATCTTCCAAGATGACGGTGGTTTTCTGAATGATTTCCCAGGTTTTTGCAAGAGTCCAGAACAGCAGTTTATAATTGGCAGAATTCTTCATTTAACTAAAATTGTTTTGGCAACATCATTTTCTGCTCCTCTTCCCCATTGTAAATGGCCCATACATCTTACCATTTTGCAGACTGCTCCTAAGAATGTCATTTTAGGATGGGTATTTACTGCAAAGTGGGATGAGTGATTGTTTGTTTGTTATGAATTTTGCCC
>NW_013667150.1:165543-184182 GCF_000517525.1 Limulus polyphemus
GAAGAAAAACAATATATATATATATATATATATATATATATATATCCTAATGGTTATAAGGTGCTGGATGAAAACGTTTGTAAATAAATGCCAAAATGGTTTGTACTCAAAGGGTTAACTAAACTTGTTTTACAAACTACTTTTATTTCAATCAGTAATAACCACACAGGTCTATATCAGGATAAGCTTTTAACATTTGATCACCACTGAACATTTTTCCATGTCTTCAAATATTTTATTTACAACATCTATCATATTAAGGCAAGTTTATAAAATATATCTAAGTTTATTATTATGAATTATTTCATAATAGCTGACATTTTATAATCCCAAGGGAATTAAGTACTAACAAAAATATAACAGTAATGAAAGTATGTGATTTTGGCTCAAGTTACAATATCTAAATCATTAGAAAAAAAATTAATGATACAACAAGGTTTTACCTTACGAAAAATCTTTATGTATATATATTAACACTTTCTCATGATGATTACAACAATATTTTTCTACTCACTATTTGGTTTTATTAACCTCAACATTTTGACTTAGTTTGACAGCAGGATGGCAATTGTGCGGCAATCTTGTCAGTCGCATTAACATATATTGTGTAACTAGTTAATTAAAACAAGTGGAAAAAATTTATGTTTCAAATTGAATCAAAAAATATCCTTTAATACACTACTGAAGTTCCTAATTGAAATGAATGGCAAAGAAAAAGAGATTCACCCAGTCTATACGAGGTGGTGGACAAGTCAGTGCTGCAGCTTCAAGACAAGAATCACTGTAATGGCACTTGTTACTACACCAGGCACATCGAAACTTTGGGTCCCTTGTCAGACAAAGAGAACAATCTGCTTGTCCTCCATGACTCCCCAAAAGATGACACTTATATAGTGTAACTAACAAACAACAGTTAAAAATATGAATTAATTAGTTAGTAAAAGAAACAAATATTCAATATTCATTTGCTTGTTGAACTGGAGTTATTAATTTTTAATTATTAAATTAATTAGTTATTAAAAATTTAAGAAAAAATGAACTATTTCAATTGGAGTAGTTTTGAAAATATTATAGCAACATATTACTACTAGTAACCCAAATAACTAAGTTTCATTTTATTTATATGAAAAACTAATTGTGGAATCCATAAAACGTATAGAAAAAATAATCAAAAACAAATGTTTCCTACAAAAAATGAAATAGATCTTTATTCACTTGAGGTGTATCAGGGTTGTCCAACTTTGTGCTAGTGATGAGTTACATAGTATTTTGAGTGTGGTCTCATGGACTGCACACTTGTGGTTGATGAAAAAAAAAAATGCATTATGGTTTTATTCAAGTTTATTGTATTAAATGCCAGAATAATGAATCAAAACGTAATAAACAATAAGAAACTAGGCCTCACAGTCAAAAGGCACTAAAAGCAACCTCTAATTTCAATTTATTTATTTTTTATATTTTGCCTGGTGGTTGGCAGGCCAGTTGGAACTGCCTCATGGGTCATCACCAGTTGGACAACCAGATGTACATTGTCAAAAATACACTAAAAATATAATTATTTAAGCACTTACAATAAAATATAGTGCTACACTTTATTACAATGGATTTCACCCAGTGATATAAGATTCAAGGATAACAAGAAGTTTGGGAATGGTTACCTATTATTTGGTCTATAAACGAGTTGCCATGCCAGAAAACTGTTAATGTTGCATTTAGTTGCCTAATCTCCTCCTGATACCTATACTACATTAAAAACATTACCTGTCAGTAAGCAAAAATTGAAACAAAATTTTAAAAAGTACAGATTATCATGTAACTTTTATAATTAACAAGATAAATATATAAAAGAAACAGGTATAACCAAACAGCTGTTAGTGTAAATGTACATAATGATATATCAACAAACTTTGATATACATATAATTTGCTTGTTTAATACACTATTGATATATGTATATCTTGCTGTTACTATATGTTACTTCTTTCAACGGCCACTAAGGTGCCACCTTGAATGGGACTACTTAATGGATGTATCTACCATAAAGAAATAAGAGAATCATTCACTGTGTGTGTGAAAATGTTTTTACACAAGACACATTAACCTTCCTATCATAAGATATATCAAACAGATTATATGGCCAACATGATTTATAATTGTTTATCTTGATTGTTTAACCCTTTATGTCACAGGTGGGGGTCAAAGTGCACATAGTATTATCCAGGTAATAGTTATATGTGACTCTACATGTTATTTAGAGTTGGGTGTATATATAAAACAAGTGATTATTAATCGTTAAAACTTTCAAGTTACATCTGCAAATTTATGATTTGATAAAGTTGAAGTAAATATCCTCATTTCAAAGTAACCAAAAACTCCTGGAAATTATATTAAGGGCTGTTTATTCATAAATTTCTATACAAAAACTTTAGAATCTACAGTTTACACTTTCTTTTTTCTTTGCAGTTTTTAGATAACCTGCTTCAGCACATGCTAAGTCTAAGTGGTGTGTAAAACACCCACCACACTCAACTGACACAAATTCCCTGTATTATTCACCTTTGAGCACTCTCAGTAACAATTCATGTTAGAAAGAACACTGTTAGTACTGTAATTATTAGTATTACAAATGGTTATAAACAACTTGTAAGGGTACAGATGCACTGGCCAACCAAAGTTACAATATCAGACATATAATTTGTTTCCTTCCTTTTATCCTAGTACTGTTTTAAAATAGTTAGATTTTAATTATTTTTGCCCTTTATAAAAAGATTAAGAGGTGTTAGGGAGAGTAGAAATTATAGACATAGCTTTTAGGTGACTAAGAAGTTTAAGATCTGTAAAGACACTTTTCTTGTATCTCCAGAACTTGATCCTTTTCACCCTTTTGCCTGATAAAACATTCTTTACTATTTAAAGGAGGTGGTTGGGTGTAATACAAACTTTGTGGGTTGGTAATATAGTTTTTAACTTAAAATAGGTGGAGGTTGAGTTTTTCAATACGATTGTGTGTGGGTACCATAATTACTTTGAGAAAAGGGTGGAAGTAGGCTCATTAATCATTATATTAAGAAGTAGCTATCATGCCCACAACTGGCTGCAGACAGTGAGTGCATAGATGAGTTCAGGACAAAGTGGCTTAAAAGACCTCGGTCTTACTCCTTAATTGATTATCAATTGTGAATGCTTTGGTGTTGCACCTGTATTCTTTTGGTTGATAAATAAAAAGACAAGATATCCCAACACTATTTAGGTGCTATCGTGTAGTTATTTGCAATAAAAAATTATCCTTTTTATTTTTGTTTTTCTTGTCAAAGCATGAATTTGTTACTAGTATGTTATATATATATATATATATATACAACTTGAAGAAAATTCAATAATGCATTTCAAGGTATATATAAAGTGCAACAGAATCAAATAATTCAGATAGGTATGTATTAGTTTATGTACAATTAATCTTTACAGTTAAATGTGCTTTAATTAATGGGATAATTTTTTAAACCCTTTATCATCCATGGAAGGGATTTTTCTGTTCCCATAATTGATGGAGGTGATAAAGGGTTAAACTTTATCCTACCAAGTTGAAAACAATGGATAACTTTACATTTAAACAATGCTCAATCTATCATCAAAAATACCTTATTTAATATAGTTATCTATTAGATACTTAACATAAAACATTTATATATAGTGATAATTCTTTTCACTATTTCAGACTAAGATACAAAAGAATACCAATTTCTCTTACTACTGTTTCAGCACAGATTATTTTGTTGCCATAGACTCTTGCTAGAACACGTTCTTTGGCCCCTTCTATTTCCACAACACACTGGAAGTTGTCCTTAAAATACAAAAATCAAAACCTTAAACATTAGTTTCACTTTGGTTTGATTATAAATTCTGGTCAGTTACACTGTATTAAACTTAGAATTAGTGACAGGGTTTATACAGACTCCATTGGCTTTTTCAGCATATTTTTTCTAGACCATTTACACATAAAGTTGCTTGTAGGCTCAAGACTCTTTTGGTTACTGTAATAAGGTGTGAGGCATAAAAAATAAATGAGAGCAAAAATTTTGTTTGTTTGTTTTGAATATTGTGCAAAGCTACATGAGGGCTATCTGTGCTAGCCGTCCCTAATTTAGCAGTGTAAGACTAGAGGGAAGGCAGCTAGTCATCACCACCCATCGCCAACTCTTGGGCTACTCTTTTACCAGCGAATAGTGGGATTGACCATCACGTTATAATGCCCCCACGGCTGAAAGGGCGAGCATTCTTTGGTGTGATGGGGATAACTACTTTTCTAACTTAAGATCTTCACCAGCTATCACTTACAATTCATTGATAAATAGAGAGAAACCACCATGAAAATCCAAACAATATAATAAAATGAGTGCAATAAAACTAACAATCATTCATGAACTGATCATATATTTGCTGTTAAACACAGCCCGTCAGCTTATAACTGATAATAAAATCACCTGTTACTTATATAGTGACCAATCAAGGCTGAAATAGTTTATGTGACATTTTGTGCCCCATAACCAGATATTTCTGAGACATTATTTTGCTTTTAGGGGCCAATAGGGACTGTAAACACAGTGTTTCGATGTATGTTAATGATATTATTTTGTCTCTTTGTGTTCCTACTATTCTCTTTCAGATCTAAAACTTAAGCAACTTCTTCAAAACTGGTTTGTGAATTTCTTCGTAATCACTAAACCCTGTGATGGTTGATAAACATGCAGAGCCACCGAGAACTGCCACGGGCCCCCAGGGAAGGATTTTTATATGCAACCCCGCCTCCCACGGACCCAGATATGCATGTACAAACTGACTGTCAACAAGCTGAAATTTATGATTCCGAGATAGGATACTTTACCCAATCATGCATTTTGATAGATTTACTGTGAGATGTGTAACCTACTAACCTAATGTGTTTTTGTTATAGATTTTACAGTTGGATATCATATTTGTAAGAACAGTATTAGTGTAGATTTGTTAGCCGCTAGTTTGCCTTAATTAAATATAGCAATTGACAAGTAATTATGAAGCTTTAGCCATATTTTATAACACAAAGTATGTTTAATCAGTATTTTATTATGTATGTTTTTATTCATTGTATACATAACAAGCAAATTGAATATATATATATATATATATATGTCCAAGTCACAATTTATAACATTTCAACAAACTACGAATATGGGCCGAAATATTTTGAGGAATTAATGATTAATTCTATCACCATACAATTGATATACGCATTAACACACAAACACATTACTGCCTAAAAGGAAATCACAACAGTTACTGATTTAAAAAATTTTTATTAAACAAATGAATAAAGAGGAAAAAAACAATGCTCATACAATGAAGTTCATGTTTGTTTAATACAGTGAATATATGAAAGCAATATTTAATTGCATCTAAACATTAGTTATTTAATAGCAAAATAAGATACAACTGGATGAATACAGATCAGGTTTATAGTTTTCTTCTATTTTAATACATAAATGGGTTTATCATCATTAGGCCAGACAATTGTTTACTGTATGATTTTCATTGTTAGAAGTGTACTTTCCTTGTCGTTTGTCTTGCAAAGGGATCAATAACCCTGCTGAAATCCAAAGTTTGGGTTAACTGGTTTTTAGTTGTGAGGGTTCCCAGATCTGACAGTCGGTCTTGGGCAATGCTGGGACACAGATAATGTTTTATCACTTTCAGTTTCCTAAAAGATCTCCTTCAACAACTGTGACTGGGATTGTGCAGAAAAACGAAAGGCTACAGAAACATTTGGGAAAGTGGATGTAGCTTGAATTTGTGCATTTTGTTGAGAAGATATGAAGGATTTAATGCATTATCACCAAAGTTAGCTTTGTGGATGGCCTTTAGATGTTTCATTTCTTCCACTATGTCTTCTAACACATCAGATCTATACTTGGCAACAAAATCCTTAGTTTCTGAATGCGGATTATTCCCCGATATATCTGGATATTGCCACAAAAAAACACAAAGTTTCATTAATATCCACGATTGCTCTATATCTTGTAATGAGACCAGCAATAACAGAATCTATGATCTTACAAAATGTGTTTCATCTGAATTTTGTCTCCTCTACAGGTTCATTTTCTTCACAATTAAGTAAGGAGTCATCTTTATTTTCATCAAGAAAATACTTGGGAACAGTTTTTCCCGTTTTGCAGCCAGTCGTAGCAGAAGATTCATATTATTTGCAACCAAATTCTTCATTAAGAATTGAGCTCCAATGTTTATGCAGTGTTTTGAAATCAGTCAACAGACTTTCAATGTTTCTCACTTCAATATTAATGTTAGTTTTGTGGGCCTGCAATATTTGAATGTGCTGACTAATGATCAAAAGTACCTTTAGCCAGATTCCTCCCATCAAGAAGCAGGAAAATGACTGTGCATGGTCAGTTATACATTTGACTTGTTTGAGATGTAAGATTGAGTAGAAGAATTTCTGATATTGCCTCCAGAATCCCAGGAAGATGAACTACAAAAAGGCCTAACACTATCCACTCTGACTTATCCATTTTCTTCCCGAAAGTCCATAAAGAGAAAAGCCTATATTTTTCAGAAGAATGCTCCATCGCTGTGGGATATAACTAAATACATTGTAAAGCTTTTGAACTATTCCAAACTTTCTGCTGCTTGTATTCCACAAAGATTGGGACAATGACAAGCACATGGTGAGATAAATGACAGAGGATTAACTTTTAGTAAAACAGCTTGAGCACCATTATACTTACCAACCATATCGGACCAATTGTCACAAATTTGGGCTCTACAATCCATCATTGGTATTTCATGATCAGCTAAGTAATGAAGTATTAGATTAGAAATATCAGACAAGGTATTCTTATTGTAATCAATAAATCTTAGAAACTTTTCCTGAATGACCAAGGAAGAACATTCTGATAGCACGGATGCATACCTCAGAATAAAAGTTGTCTGTTCTTGACAAGATGAATCAGGTGTTACATCTACTATGACAACAAAGTATTTCCTCTAAAACAATGTGACGTACATGCTGAACGCGGGTTGCTATGAATTCATTCTGGGACTCACCTGACAAGTAGTGGGCTTGAAGATGGTAACCTGCATACTGAGATTCTGCAACCCTTTCTGTATGCTACCTTAGAACTAGGTTGTAATGACTGAACAAACTTATCAAAATGTGGATAATAAATCAATTTTTATACGAGTTTAAATGGTCTTAATTTGCTAAGAACATATTTAAATGAAATCTTAAACTCACCTTATACGACAGTTTTGACGTAAGTTCTCTAAATCTTCTGTGTTTGATAACTTATCTACCACCCCTTTGTGAAGTACAAAGTCTTAAGGTAAATTGATAATACTAATTTATGAATATTCCCATGAGAAATATAATTTTCCCTGGCTTGAATCTTTTTTATCTATGGAGCTGTCAATCAGAAAGTGAGATGCACTTACCACACCCACCTCTAACATACTGTATTTCAGAATTAGCCAATAAACAATTTTTATACTTTACCTCATCTAATTTATATCCAATAGAAACACTAAAATTTTAATCTATGAATGGTGTAGAACTGTTCAGATAATCACATATAACTTTAAATTGGACAACTATCACATTTTGTTTATAATATAATGATTTATTCTATGTTAATATTGACCAAAAGCAAGTTTGTATAACTAAGAAAATATGATGATGTGAGATGGGCTACTTTACTTGGAGCCAGAATGGACAGCAGTATTGCCACCACCGCATCAGAGGGTTATTTAAATCGAAAACTAAGCTAACCCCTCGTTCAAAAATATGTTTAAAAAATCTCACAATTTGGGGATACAACATCCAGATTTTGCATGGTTATCTTTTGATAATTACACATGTAACCGACAAGTGTTTCTATGAGGTGGGGGTGAATTAATTCACATAACATTCTAATAGTGTATCCTCATCCTTTCCGCATCAGAGGGTTATTTAAATCGAAAACTAAGCTAACCCCTCCTTCAAAAATATGTTTAAGAAATCTCACAATTTGGGGATACAACATCCAGATTCTGCATGGTTATCTTTTGATAATTACACATGTAACCGACAAGTGTTTCTATGAGGTGGGGGTGAATTAATTCACATAACATTCTAATAGTGTATCCTCATCCTTTCGGTGGACGACACCTTTGATAGCAAATACAATTATTCAGAACAAACATTGTTTTAAATATAATTTAAATGTGGGTATGTGTTATCATACAAGAAAACTTTCAGGCTGAACACCACGTTGAAAAATAAAGGCTTTACTAATCCACAATGCTTTCAGTTCTTTAATTCAAAAATACAATAACAGCAAATTTTACAGTAGGCAAATTCTGGTTTTAACTCCTATAAAGATTCGACCCATACTATCGGGTCATTATCAGGTAAAAGTTACATTTGTGTAGTCTGCTCAGACATAGTTGGTGATAACAAATTGAATGTCATTCATGACACATTAACAGTTTTGTTAAAAAGTTTATTAGACACCATATATGAGCTATGTTGCTTTTCTTTCAACATTACTGTACGTATAGTGTAATAAACAATAGTGTAGTCACCTTCTACATCACAATACCAGACATATCGAGCCCATTAGGATTTACTTTTATTCATTAAAATTAGACCTAATACATGAACAGCATTTAGCTTAGCTATTAAATTTTCGAGTTTTAAAGAAATGTCATTATATTTTCAGTTTTAATCGTCAAACAATTCTCTACCCTTTACTTATGTAGATATAAATTTATTCATACAAACTACAACAACAACCAAACTTTTCAGTACAAAAACATATTATCAGCAAAACACTTTGGTAGCATAATTAGTGCTCATTGAAATTATGTTCTTAAACATTAACACTAACGTTACATAAAAAATATTCTTGTTTAATTCATGTTGCTCTGACTACTAAGTAACCTGATATCGACCTTTACGACAAGTGTAAAAATCAAACACTCAAAAACAAGAATATTTTATATTACTCTTATTCTCGTGGAAAGCCAGTAAAATATATTATTAGTTACAGATAACATTTCTACAATTTTTACACTTTTAAACTAAAAAAAAAAAAAAGGCTTATAAACTTTTAAACTGAAAATACCACACTTTACTAATTTCTGAGCAATATATTATATCTGCAGGAGTAGGTTAGAAAGTGAATAAGGTGTGATCAAAAACCATTATATATATGTACAATTACAGTTTAGAATCTCCCATTTGATACTAATTAGGACAATAAATTGTCTATAAACTACTATATACAAAACAAACTGGACACAAAGACTATCAACTCTATACATATCAGTTTGGTAAATCATTACTGGCTGAGAGTAGGTGTACGTTGAACTGTAAAAAATAATCGTTATAAAAATTGAAAAAAGTAATAAAACAATTTTGACAGCAACATTTAACTACTGTTTTTCTCAAGTCAAGCAGACTGAGCTCTGAAACAATTATACTGCACAACACAAAACAGAAGGATATCATTATGTATTAACAGGTGCGAGAATTTTAGGGACAAAAACATCAAACCGGTGGTGCGTCATTGACGAGAAGTTGGTATTTCCCATGAAATGTTACATTTTACTGCACGTAAACAAATATAATATTGCATAATTATTACCCAACCATTTTTTTCTGTGTCTTGTGGCATTCGCTCTTTGTAAATTTTTCATATTCACAAGAAAAACAACCAAATAGCTGAAGCAATTGATATTTAAGCCTAAACAAATGTTGTTATCAAACCTCACTTCTATTCTAAAAAAATCAGAGTACAATCAGAGATGCTTCAAGCAAAAATACTTAACATGTAATTTAAAAAACTAAATACATATAAATATATATATATATATAAAACAAACAATACTGTTCTATGATCACTCACAAGTGCCTTTATAGTGGACTAGTACATCAACTCTTACTACTGAACAACTACTCAAAAATTATTAAAACTATTATAATGTTGGATTCCATAATGTGGAACAGTGTTTGCAACCAAGAAACTTATTATTTAGGAGTTTATAAAGTACTAAAATAAATTGAGAGTAAAATTAACTTTAAACTGCAATACATAAAAGCTTCTAAGCATTATAAAATAAAGTTCTTTGCTTTAATTGTATACAAAAAATATGTTAAACAAATACAAAATTCGCTGAAAATGTAAGTATGAAAAAATGACATTTTCTTCCAGACTAAGAAAATAACTATATATAATTTTGAGCAGTTATGTTAAAAATAATATCTAATATATTAATCTTAAAAGTTACAAAATGAAAATGAGACTTTATAAAAACTGAAGCTTCCTCCATGTCAGATATCTGAAGTCCAAAATATATTTTAAAAATCACTGGATTAAAGATTCACATGTAACAAACATAGAATGTTAAAACCTGAAAAAAATCTTTCTCTGATTAAAGTCTCTTTAAGAAAATTACATAACTACTTTTTATTCCTCTGTAAACCCTACTTTATATTAGATCTGCACTGAAACTCCTTAAATCTAACACTAATACAACTGTAGATACACAGATTACCCCAGTAGTTTACTTCCAGCTTAAGTCTACAGTAAAGCAGTTAGCTAGAGTATATTTTCTAAGTCTTAAAAGACAAGAAACCTTTATAAACAGATGTCACTGAATTCACATCCAACAATCTTAAACCTATTTTTCAGCTTATCACTAAGGTAAGGTCTATTTGTGATTGTGTGATATTAAAAGCTTACATGAAAGCGATTACTTAAAACTGTTTGAGGATCGTGTTTAATAATTTATTTTTTCTAATATTAACAGTCTCATCTACTAACGTATTATTGAATATTTTCAAGGTTATATACTGACAGTCTGATTTTCTAACATATTATTGAATATTTTCAAGGTTATATATCGACATCTGATCTACTAATGTATTATTGAATATTTTCAAGGTTATATACTGACAGTCTGATTTTCTAACATATTATTGAATATTTTCAAGGTTATATATCGACATCTGATCTAATAACGTATTATTGAATATTTTCAAGGTTTTATATACATTAAAAACCAGAAATTTAAGAAACTTTGGACTTAAACTATAAAGTTTAATCATATGAAAACCAAGTTATATAACTATTTTTTCCATCTTTCTTATAGTACACATGCTTAAGTTGGAATTGGGCAAGGACATTTTTGGTGATATGAAACACCAAATACGAACTTCAATATTTGATTTAGGAGTTGACTTTTCATTTTGCAGAATATCCTGCACTATTAGTAGCTGGATGCAAAATATTGCATTAGGCTAAAAAATTTCCTAAAAAAAAATTTATCGTGTCAACTAGTTTGTAGAGAAAATTAAACAGTGTTCTTTCATTTTTATTTCCTGTTGTGAATAAATTTCAGCTACTAATGTTAACAACCGTTTAAAAAATAAAAGTATATATATATAAAAGTAATATGGCACAGTAAAAAAAATTCAACAACACAGCTAAAAAATGATTCAAAGATCTGAGTTACAAACTGTGGTCGCCAGTGTTATAAATGAGGCTTTCATGTTATACGGTGTCACTGGTGTAAAGTCAATTACAACATAAATAACAATTACTCTTACAAGTGTGAATAAATAAAAATCTCTAATCATTTTTTATATTAATTTTGATCGACAAAACATTAAGAATCAATACGTGCTCACTAGTGTGTCATGATACTAAACTGCTCTAGATTCAATGACGAGGAACCCACTTTGAGACTATTAATGCTTGGATACGGCTTGAATGGGTAATGAAGAAAAACTTTAAGTTTAACATAACAGCAAATGTACAACGTTTTGACAAGGTTTTGTCATCATCAGGTACAAGTAGTTTACACTGACACAGATATATATATATATATACAGTATGGAACGAAGAGGTCACATGACCGGATACTGTTGCAAGACTTAGAAGAGATATCTTGCCACCTCAGGGTGTTGGTTTAGAGTAGGGTTTTTTTTTTTTCAATTAAGATGGATTCCTTGATTTTTCGTCTGTTTATCTTTGGTTCTTTGTTTAAAATAACTGTGATTTTAATGGGTATACTATGGTTTTTATAATTCTCGAACAAGACCGTAAACTGAAAAGTAGCCTCACAAGTAACGAGATCAAATCCATTTATAATCTGAAAAAAGACACTAACATTAAAATTCTAAAAGTTGATAAAGGCAATACCACTATCATCATGAACAATTCAGAATACATTGACAAAATGAACGACATCATTTCCGATAAAAAGAAATTCAAAGCCATCCCTAGCAACCCAACAAACACACACGAAAAACAACTAAACAGAACTTTATTACAAATGAAAAAAGATAATTTAATTACTGACGATTTTTATTTTTATCTACGCAAAACGGATTCACGCACACCATAACTCTATGGCATTCCTAAGCCACACAAACCAGAACTGCCCCCTACGATCTATACTGTCCACTTATGATTCATTCAACTACAATTTTGGCAAATACATAGCCTGGGCTCTCATACCATATGTAACATCTGCAGATTCATTTTTAAAGATCCGTTCAATTTCAAATATACACTAGACCAACTAAATTCGAAAGCCTTAATGGTTAGTTTTGATGTCATGTCACTCTTCACCGAAGTCCCCGCCAATGAAGCTTGCAATGTTGCACTCGACCTCTACATTAATGACCCCAACAAGTTAATCCACATCCCCAGCACACTTTTTGCTTCTCTCTTAGAATTTACAATAACTAATACCAACTTCATTTTCAACAACGAACATTTCCCTCAAATAGATGGTTTAAGTATGGGCAATCCTGTTTCACCCGTTCTTGCCAATATATTCATGACCCAGATCGAAACACAAGCTATATATTCTGCGCTTTATCCCCCACTATACTGGTACAGATATGTCGATGACACTTTTGCTGGTTTCACTTCTGCAGAACACACACTAACTTTCTTTAAACACATAAATTCCATTCATCCCAACATCAAATTTACCATAGAACACGAAAACAATAAACAGTTATATTTTCTTAACCTCAACATTATTAGATCGTACACACATTTTAAAACCAAAATTCACCGTAAGAACACACACACCGGCCCCTACATCCCCTGGAATTCCGCTCATGACACCACACAAAAAATCAATACACTCAAAACCTCATAAACACAGCCACAAGATTTTGTTCAACGGACTATATAAATGAAGAAATTAACCACATAAAGCATTCCTTTATTCACACCAATAAATTTCCACCAGCTATTGTTGAAAAACTCTCCTACATTCCCCACAACATAACTCAACTCAAGAACAAAATTGATACTAACAAACCCAACAACAGAAAATTACACTGCAGTTTACCTTTTGTCCCTGAAACCAGCTCAAGAATTATCCACACTTGGACAAAACTAGCCATTAAACACAATATTCCTGTCAATCTCAAATTCTCTCAAAAACCCGGCCCTAAATTCAAATCATTACTAAACAAAAATTATTTAGAATCCCACAATACCAACGCCATTTACAAAATAACATGCAATAACTGCCCAGAATTCTACATCGGAGAAACAGGAAGAAAATTGGAAACTAGATTCACAGAACACAATAAAAAACCGTCCCATGTTTTTCACCATTGCAGCTCAAAAAACCATAGTATATATATATATAAAAACACAGTCATTTTAAACAAAGAACCATACATAAACATACGAAAAATCAAGGAATCCATCTTAATTGAACAAAATAATCATACTCTAAACCAACACCCCGGGGTGCCTAGATACCTCTTCTAAGTTTTGCAACAGTTCCAGTCATGTGACTTCTTTGTTCAATACTATATATATATATCCATGTCAGTGTAAATTACTTGTACCTGATGATGACAAAACCTTGTCGAAACGTTGTACATTTGCTGTTATGTTAAACTTATATTAAAGTTTTTCTTCATTACCCATTCAAGCCGTCTCTAACCATTATTAGTCTCAAAGTGGGTTCCTCGTCATCGAATTTGCACGTAATTTAATTTGAAATATAATAGATCTGTTTAGATCTTATGTGTATCATATAGTTTTCATAAGCTATAATACAGTGTAGAAAAGGGTTGTTCTTATCTGCTAAAATTGTGGAAGATTTATCTCTTGAAAACAGTTAAATAAAGATGAAACAGAAAATTCATGGAATTTCCCTATAATCTATTCACAGACTATCTTGTGATGATCATCACAGTTTTGTATTCTACAGAACATATTTTATACTCATTTACTCACCTGTAAATATCTGGTTATGTGCATTTTACAGTTCAAAATAGTAATCTCAGATCTTTAGCTAATGCAGGGTTTAGTTTAGTCATTCATTCTTCCCACTATGTTTGATTCTTTCACTTTTAATGTATAATGGACCATCCGACATAACTCTCTCTCTTCAAACTCTAATCAGGCCCCAGTACATAATTCTTGATTAATACATGAGGTTGTTATCCTACGAAAGCAACTCTATGTCTATAGTTTGTTCAAAGCTGTACTCTAGTTGTCTTTAATTTTGAATTGATAGAGGAGATGGAAAGCAACTAATCAACAGCACCCATCACAACTCTTGAGCTACTCTACTCAAATAGTGGGATTTTACAGTTACTTTTGTGATGTACCTACTGCCCCAAAACTGTGCAATTGATACTTGAAACTGTCAGTACTTGGTGAAATTCCATAATTAGAGAATTGAAGAAAAACAAAAACATTTCATAATGATGCCTTTACTGGTGAAACCATGGTCGTGAATAAATGAAGTTTTTGTGAAATGTACAATTGTCTTTGTTTTTTCTTGAATTATTTTATTTATACTGTAACAGGGTGTAAACCATGACCCTCAGATCTACAATCTAACAAGCAAACCACAAGACATGCCCAACTCAATGTATATAGTGATTTACAATATTTAAGGCTAGTCTAGTTAATATGGTTTTTAAAAACTTCAGGTCAGAGATTTCATAAGTTAACTGTAGTTTCCACTCAGTTTGTGCTGAACAAATTTATAGAAGCTAAAGTGATATAGTGGCTAACAATCTACCATTTTTGGGAGGGATATGGACAATAAGTTTTATGTATGGTAATAAACACTGACACAACATTAGATAGTAGAAAGAACATTTTATTTCAAGAAATAAATTATCTTTTTTCTTCAATATATTTGATGTAACTTATATATATATATATTTACTACAACTTAAGTTTTTTTTTGTGTAATCAGAGAAGTGAACGAACTTTAACATGTCAATTTATTTTTAACTCAAATGATTATTCACTCTGTTTAAATTTTTCACTCAGCAATTCTTATACTTGGTCTACTGCTGTGACAAGATGGTCATTAGGAACAGTATATATATTTCCAAGAAAACACTAAACAAGAATATTAATATTTTAACTTCAGGTTAGTTCCAATAAATGAATGTTAGTTGGATTACATATTTTGCAGAATTCTGCTTTTAAATACTCCTATTTGTAGTATTAAACGTTTTTGGAATATGTTTCAAACTTATTTCTAGCCATATAGAGTATTTTCAACCCAAGGGACGAAAGTTGTAAAAATATTTGGAGTGATTTATTAATCTTGAACCATTACAACATTTATATTTTACTCTTTGGTTAGATACCCAAGCCCACATTTATTTTACTGTTTTAAAAAATATTCTTAAAATTTTTCTTTTATTTCATATGATAGAAATATTCAACAAATTTACAGAAAAACTTAATATTTCTTACCTTCAACATGTGAATTAAATTGGCAACTGAAAAATCATGAAACAGTACAACATCCACCAGAAGTTGAATGACTCTAGGTCCCAGATTAAATGGCACACTCGGATTCATGATAACCTGAAAATATTACAATTTTATTAGTGCTTAGTTATTAAAAGTTTCACAGTCAATACATGTTCTGAATGTAATCTGAGAAATCAAGAGTGACTATGGAAAGCTATTTCCTCACCCCAAAACAAAAACAAAAATTCTAATACCCTGTCCATCAATTTTCTTTTATAAGGAAACTGCTAAAGACAAAGTGAAAAAAATTCCCTTATACTATGTATTTCAACATCACAAAAACTATTAAAAAATTACATCATTGGGTCAAATCAGTTAGGTTGTGCATGATAAATGTTGTTGAAACATATCCTTAATTGAGAGCTTTATGAGTGGCATCCAGAAATGTTAAAGAACCTAGCTGAATTAGAAAATTCTTATTCTCAGGTAAAGGGCATGACATCATTAGAACTTAACCAGAGCTTGAGCTGTGTGGATGTATGATTTGATACTCGTTCTGTTAGTTATTGAGGAAACAAGTTCATACTGAATTGAAAACTGTGCCTTAAGTTTTGTTAAGGGATGGTTGATGGATTCTGATATAAAAGGTTTCTTTAAATTTCTTGGTTAAGTTGAGTATTTGTTGTTGGTACAAACTAATATGTTCAGTGTTGTAGGTGAATTGAATTCAAATAAATAAGAAAAGCTTTATTCTTTTTTTTTTTATGGCTGATAATTTGTACAAAACTTCAAAGTTTGTATGAAAAATTAAATTCATAAGCTTCAATTAGTGAAATTCATCATTACTGAGCTACAATACTTGATGACACCTGAATGATCAAAACTGCAATTCTCAACTGTTATGTCATAAGATTTATTAGGTATAATATGCTACAAGCTCTAGGTTTTATGATTACAAAAGCTGAAGGGGTTAATTAACATGTATAAAAATATAGACAAGCTTTTCATAACTTAAGAATATGAGAGTACAAGTTTATTGAAATTTCAAATAATAAAAATTTAACTTACGGCCTGAAAAACCAATGAAGTGTTTACATATATTCAACCATAATATAGTAACATTTTAAGATGACGTAACAGGACAAAACCTTTAATATATAGAAAGATGAAAATACTAATGGAACAAAATGTCTAACATTTCTGTACACACTAAATATTAACACAAGTTACAAAGCTACCAGAACTTACTTGTTGTAAGATTTGTGTGAGATATTCTGTAGGAGGTAAGGAATAAAAGGTTTCTATGGCAAGACAAGAAGAAGCTTGTTGAGGAAGTAAGCTGTGTATTGTCACTGTTGCAGTGGCTATCATCATCACCAGGACAATGGGTATTTTGTCAAGATAGCTTCTAGAAAAGTTACCAGAGGTTCAGAATAAAATCACATAAACTAATAAAAAAAAAAGATATAAACACAGCTTCTGAAACTATAACCACATATCAAATCAAATTATTTTTTTTTACTACCATATCACAAGTTACCTCATATTTAATACTAGTTGATAGGTGAGGGCAAATTTCAATATGTATGCTTATTTGTAATATGTGTGAAAACTTAGTTTTTTCTTGTTTAAATTAAGTACAACAAACATGTACCATGTTACCTTTATCCATAAGTAACACTGAAAAACTACATTTGTAAGCTGCTGTATCAGAATACTAAACACTACAGCTGGGCAATTAGAGGTATTTGTTAATTTACTATATTTAATTAGTTCCTCAAACCATGGTTTGTTTGTTTTTGAATTTCGTGCAAAGCTACACGAGGGCTATCTGCACTAGTTGTCCCTAATTTAGCAGTGTAAGACTAGAGGGAAGGCAGCTAGTCATCACCACCCACCGCCAACTCTTGGGCTACTCTTTTACCAACGAATAGTGGGATTGACCATCACATTATAACGCTCCCACGGCTGAAAGGGCGAGCATGTTTGGTGGGACTGGGATTCAAACCCGCGACCCTCTGATTGCAAGTCGAGCTCCCTAACCACCTGGCCATGCCGGGCCAAACCATGGTATACACAAAAACAACAACTTGGCAGCAGGCGCTTCTAGACGGTTGTCTTCCTTCTAGTCAGCAATTCAAAATTAGTGACAGTGGCAGATAGCCTAAGTAACTTTGACAAAACAAAGGTAGGGTAAACAAGTTTGGCGGCTATAACTAATATAAACACCGACTGACACTTGTCTGGTAGTTTGCAGTAATGAACCACTAGCAACAGAAATTACTTGTTCGAAGAAGAAAATGTTTTATTACAGTATTTGTTTTACTGCATACCTACACAATGGCTATCTGTGCTATGTCAAGAACAATGACTGAATGCTGAATTTAACATTATAAGCCCTGAAACTAAACTTACCACTAAGCCACTATAGGTCATTTTATTTAATATAAGTATTATCGTTACTGAAATAGATTAACACAACATAACAATACATGTTCAATTCAAAGTTTGTATTATATAGTTCACTCTGCATTTCAAATGTCTTGCTTTTCTAAAGATGGCTAACTACAATAATTTATTAAGCAGACACTAAAAATTATAACTTGAAATATTTCTATTACACAGATACATCTAATGAGACAGTTCATTTATACCATTATTACATCTGTAATAAAGTTAGAATGGCTCTTTTCAAGTTAATGACTGTTTTACCCACACCTAACCTACTCCACCTCTGTCTTAGGACCTCTGCTCTTTTTGATTTACATCAATGACATAGATGAAGGAATAGTCAATAAATTACATAAATTTGCAGATATTAAGGTCTTGGGTGTTGCTAGCTGTGAAG
>NW_013667150.1:185084-199997 GCF_000517525.1 Limulus polyphemus
GTCAGTGTAAACTACTTGTACCTGATGATGACAAAGCCTTGTCGAAACGTTGTACATTTACTGTATGTTGAGCTGGAACCAAGCCAAGCATTTACAAACCAAATGCACTTTTATAGATTGACATTATTTTGATACCTATGGTTGACTGTTAATTATAGCTGCCTTTCTTCCTAGCTCTATTAAATACAAAATATATATTGCATTTAAAGCAGTAACTTTTTCTGACTGGCTTAGGTTATTGTTCTACTAAGGTAGGTTAAATAATTAACGTTTACAAGTTAACGTAGCATACAACTATGCTCTAGTTTTTAAAAGGAGAACAAAGCTTCCAATTCATTAACAACAACTTTTGATTGCATTAACCGTTCTTTACACTTAAACTGATTTGTTGAACAATCAGGATATATTAGATAAATAATGAACTGCCAATATGAACAACTATGTGTACTACATAAGAAACAGTAGTTTATGTAATGTAAGTCAATCAAGCCTTCACAGGTTGCATACCAAGAATTTTTCGCTCATTACACTAGACAATGCTCAAATATTATCACAATAGTAGGAGTGTATATTACAATCAAAACTTTTAAACACATGATTCAAACAAGTCAGAAAGTTGTATTTTACATTATGTATGATTGTAAAATAGTTCCTCATAAACCATTAAATGGTTTAATCCGTATCATGCAGACAGTTTTGTTTAGTGACTGGTTTAATTAAAAAATCTTGTCATTCAACCCATGAAGACCGGTAGGGTAGTCACATGTTATATGCAACATATATTGGGTCAAGCTGGTCAGCAAGAAACCCATCTCGGAGGTGCATTCTCTGCTTTTCACCTCGCGAGTTGATGGGGACAACACCAGGATCCACAACGACAACGACACCCACGATGAGCTGATGTTCTTCCAAAACAACATTGGTTACCAGGGGAACCACATCCAAAGCTTCGTTCTCATTCCCATCAAGTTCCACTACCACCACCAAGAGATTTGTCCACGTGAACACAGCACTAAAGAAACACAAGTTTTTAGACCACAGTAATAAAATTAAGCTTTCGCATAACAGTTGAGGTAAGTTGAGTAAAAAAAATTAGATAATACTAGAGACTAATTATTAATGATGACATTCTTTCTGATCGGCTGATTTGCTCATTAATTTATATCTCTACGGTTGATTTCAAATGTTTCATTGTTTTTAATTCAAAGGTTAAAATTCTTACAAAAGTTGGCAAGCTCACGTCCATAGGCAAGTATGAAATTTGATAGATTTTTTTTACTCTTTTTAGATGTGGTAAATGTCCAACTAATGAACAAACAAACAAGAAACTATATCTAAATTGAACTAATCATAATATCTAACAGATTTACAAAGCATAAGGAAAGATGGAATCTACACCCTTTAACCCTTTATCATTTCCACCTCCATACTTATGCATGCTATACATAATCTCCACCTATATATATATATATATATGCTAAATGTCTTATGTGCCGTTTAAGTGCCTGTGCCTGGTTTGTTGTGGTCAAAGCATTGCTACTGTAATTCAAGAAATCCTTCCATGGATGATAAGGGGTTAAAAGTGAAATTAATATAATGTTTGTAGATGCTCATGAATATAAGAACTGCTTTAATACATTAGACTGGCAGCTCTTGTGAATAGAACTGCTTCAATAGTTTAGACTGACAGCTATTGTGCATAGAAGAACTGCTTCAATACTTTAGACTGACAACTCTTGTGAATATAAGAACTGCTTCAATACATCAGACTGACAGCTCTTGTGAATATAAGAACTGCTTCAATACATTAGACTGACAGCTCTTGCGCATAGAAGAACTGCTTCAATACATCAGACTGACAGCTCTTGTGCATATAAGAACTGCTTCAATACATCAGACTGACAGCTCTTGTGAATATAAGAACTGCTTCAATACATTAGACTGACAACTCTTGTGCATAGAAGAACTGCTTCAATACATCAGACTGACAGCTCTTGTGCATAGAAGAACTGCTTCAATACATTAGACTGACAGCTCTTGTGCATAGAAGAACTGCTTCAATAGTTTAGACTGACAGCTATTGTGCATAGAAGAACTGCTTCAATACTTTAGACTGACAACTCTTGTGAATATAAGAACTGCTTCAATACATTATAAAGCAACTTGAAAATTTTCAATGAAATTTTACAATTGCTTCAGGGTTTTATTAGTCAAAAATACATAGAATAGAACTTAAAGGTTTTTAGTAAGTTGCCAAGGATATATAAAAAAAGAGAGGTAACAAAAAGACACCCGTGTTACGAAACAAGCTTGTGAGATGAGCTCGAAAATTAGTAAACAAGGTCAGGAACCTAGTTATGTAAGAAGCGTTGCCTAGAAACAAGCAACAAGACACGTGTATTACGAAATAAGTTTGTGAGATGAGCTTGAGAACTAGTAACCAAGGTCAGAAGCATAGTTACGTAAGAAACGTTGCCTGGGAACAAGATGAATGCACTAGTATTTATGACAAGTTGATGGATTACTGATCTCAACCTCTTAGAACTAAGAAAGCTGCAGAAAAGTTTGGTTTGGTGTGTCATATCGGCACTTTGAGGTGGTATTAGTTACAGCACATAGGTGTAGCAGTAAAAGTGAATAGGCAGCCGGCTAACACCACTTATTTATAACCAATTACTTGAGAGTTTTGGTTATGATTATGGTTTAGCCCGGGAATTCCCCTAATATATCCAATCGGAGCACAGGACTACTTGTGGGTGATGCTGTGTCCTATTTAGTGGGTCGAAATAATACCAAGTTAGTTTAAAAACCCATGTCAGAGACTGAAAAGTTAAAGTTCTCTGGGACTGAAGAAAAGTCTTCCAGGCTCTGAAGAGATGACAATGAAGATGACAAATGAGGCCAAGACTTCTAACAGCCCAACTCTCTCTCTCAATCAGTTAGTGTAGAATCATGGAAGATAGTAAATGTATCTAGATAAAAGTGTTTAATATGATATATAAGTAGTAATCCAATATAACTAACGTTCAAAGTGTGTAATGTTTGGGTTAAATAAATGTTATTTTGAGTGTCACCATTGGCCTGAGACTCAGTTTCCTTATTCTAACTGTAAACTTCCTCGAGTTAGGTTGTAAATTACTGTGAACTAAGACTGTTCCTTAACACAAGTTGTTACTAGTTGTTTGATAGGGATAGGAAGTCTGTAACTTAAAATAAGCAACGAGTTTAAGAACAAGATTAATGACTTACCATTCTGATACCTTCTTGTGGCAACGAAGGACACTGTTCTCAATGTCTATGGGATGGTATCGCATTCCTCGTAGCATAAGAGTTTCATCTAGAGAGCCCACCACAAATACTGCATCATGAAGTTCTGGAAAACAAACAAAGGACCTCAAACAAAAACTCTGTATCCACAATTTGAATCTATAATGACAAAATATTTAAATAGAGAATATAATTAAAATTAGCATTATACTTTTAATATTCCTGTATAAAAATATAAAATAACTAAAACAACCATAATATTTTTTTTTACTCATTCTTTTTTAATTAAAGATATGTGTTTTCAAATGTTTTTGTCTATTCATCATATTCATTAATTAATTCTTCTTAGTTTACATTAATCCAACAAACAATCTTAACTGTATATTTTTGAGAATATTAAAACAACTCAATTCTGAGTAATTTGGAAAAAGCGAATACGTCTTCGTCTCTTTTCTATATAAACAAAGCAAATAAATGTACGTAAAATTAGAGAAAACCTTAAACTCTTAAAAATTAATCTGGAAATCTTTGAAAATTTGTTCATTCATGTAGTTGTATGTAGTTTTAACTACAGAAATTGGTCAATGAAATGGTTAAGTCACTTTTGCTCAAGTTATCTATTGTCCTGAATCAGTTCCCTACAGTTTCACATACACCTTTTTATGCAAAAGATTTCTGTAAAGTTGAACACCTTATGTGAAAGTAGGCAGCAATTTCCTCTAGTGGGTCTAGCGATACTTTGACTTCTCAACGGGAATGATCGAAAGTAGCTTATCTGGTTATTCTTATGAGAAATTAATACACCCAAGAATATCATACTGCATGACTGTATAAAGTCCAGTAATATTGAATTTGACTATCACTGAGATTGAACACAGTAATAATAAATGATGTATAGTTTATTCAATCCCATATCTCTACTTGTATGCACATCTGAATACTTTTACAGGGCTAGTTAAAGCTTAACAGACTTCAGTATATAAAAAGAAAACTTTAAGACATACAGAAACAAATGAAAACATGCAAGAACTGAGTACTTGCAGAAACTATTCAAAGTACTCACCACCATCTGCTTGTACCGACTCTGTTCTTCGTAAAAATCCTAAATAACCTGTGCGTGCATATGTTTGTGCAGTGTCACCTGTAATCAAACGTGCATTAAAATGGTCACTGTGGAGTGACTCATCCCCATATATAGTGAAGTAGCCAGTACAACTGTGAGGTGACTGTACCCAAATCTGAAATAAAATACCCATAATTATTTATGAAAAAAGAACAGTATCTGAAAAAAAAAAAGTTTTAAGTTTTGAGACACCTTCCTCTTCCAGGTTATACAATGATACTTTAATATTTTAATATTTGTTTGTTTTAAACAAAGGACACATTGGGCTATTTGCAGTGTCCACCACAGGGAATAAAACCCCAGATTTTAGGATTGTAAGTGAATAGATTTACAGCAGTCCCACCAGGGGACATTTAATATATAACATAAAACTAAATTACAAACAAAACAACAACTACATGTTACAAACAAACATTAATAATTAAACACATATCTTAAAAAATTACGGATTTGTATTTTTGTGTTATGCAAACTAAGTATTTTGGATAAATAATCTAAAAATTCAATATCAGCCTTGGGAACACACTTGAATTTCAATTAAACATCCTTACATAATACATAAGTTTAGATAAATCTAAGGTAAACAATACTAGAAAGAGAAAGAAGGGGCAAAAAACAAAAAAGAGAGAAGTGTAGTAGTGAGTTAGCAAGTGTAGTTATAACTAATATTATTGGTAACTACTGCTTAATAAAACCAAAACAAGACAAGTATAACTTTAAGAAGCTTTTTATTTTCACTTCTCATTATTCTTGATATAAGCACGTATAAAAAACAAACTTTGGCCTAACACAGAAGTAACACTGTTGTACTGGAACAGTAAACTTGAAAATATACTTACAATGTTGAAAATAAAATAGCTTTTGTATTTACAAAATACAGCTGATACAAGTATCTCCAAAATAAATTTAAAAATTACATGAGGTCTGGAAGTGTAGGATACCCTTAATATGGTAGCATCGTATACAGAAATAAATCTATACGAACACTGACAGGTTATTTCTGTCAAAGTGTCATGGGTTATAAGTTGCATTATTTGCTGGACTGACAGGTTCTAAAGTGAATAAATAAACTGATCTCTTATGATGGAGCTTGATGTTAAGAGAATGCACAATTTTTATTGAAGTCAAATATGTAAGAAACTCCCAAAAAATATCTTTTCAATTCGTAATACTGATGGTAAGGTTTTGAAATTGTTTATCATATAGTTTTAAAACTAAGAATAAGTGATGTGAAAGTTATTAAATAAAATACCCCTCAAGCACACTGGAAACCAGTAAGTATGTTAAACTTGAAAAAGTTCAGAACAGTTTGTTTGTTTTTGAATTTCACGCAAAGCTACACGAGGGATATCTGCGCTAGCCGTCCCTAATTTAGCAGGGTAAGACTAAAGGGGAGGCAGCTAGTCATCACCACCCACCACCAACTCTTGGGCTACTCTTTTATCAATGAATAGTGGGATTGACCATCACATTATAATGCCCTCACGGCTGAAAGGGCTCAGAACAGTTAACAAACTTTACTTCACATCACTAATTAATCGACTTCCGATCAAACTTTTTTTTTAAATATAATATAACTAATTCCACTTTACCTCTCCCAAGTGGGAGTCAGCACAATGACCTTTGGTCTCTGGGTCAGCAATAACAACTTTTACTCCAGGTAACAACTTTCCAGATTCTACAAGACACAAACTATGAGGTGCACCTCGTTCAACTACGGTCACCCTGTCATTTCTCAAAGCCCGTACATCTACATACACTGTTGTGGGGTCTGGA
Organism: Limulus polyphemus; assembly: GCF_000517525.1. Lineage (NCBI taxonomy): Eukaryota > Metazoa > Arthropoda > Merostomata > Xiphosura > Limulidae > Limulus > Limulus polyphemus. The sequence goes on from NW_013667150.1 coordinate 191,251, forward strand.
CTAGAGGCTCCCTGAGAAAGAAATAAACTCCTATATGTAACAGCAACAAGCATTTTTATCCAACAAGAATTCAATATAATGATACATCAGTAACTCCTCTATGCACATCTCACTCAGCAGTTAATAAGTTACACATATACAGTAAAAAATTATCTACTAATACAAAATCACTAATTATTTTCTTTCAATTTACTGGTTAGCTCACAATCTTTGCTACATTAAAAATTTTTGTTATATTAACCCTTTCCTACCCGGTGTCTTGGATTATTACAGTAGAAAAATTATGACATCAAGTTTTGCAAATTGTGTGGAATCTATCCCCTCAAATTACCCCCAAAATAAAATTATAACTGAAATGTTAAGATTTAAAATTTTCTTTGATCTGAGAAGTAATTAAAAAAAGTCCAAATTTTTTTTTATTCTGTCCCTGTGATATAATTATTATCGAGATGGTGAAAAGCACAATGTCTCTACTGTTTTTCTATTGTTTATTCTCAATTGGTCACCAATCTTTCATTTCTCAACAGATTGACTTGAAACTTGGTATGGTTATACCTTGGTCCAATACACCCAGATAAAAATTTTCATTTTTTATATTCAAGCCTTTTTAAATGTGTTACAGGATGAAAGGTCAAACAACCCAAAAATGAACATCTTGAGCTCTTGTATGGTCATATTTAAAGCAATCAAGATGAAAATCGGCACAACTATACATTTTCATGTTCCCAACATGTTGACATACAAAAAAAAGTAAGTTTTGCCTATTTTGAATCCTTTTAGGAGGGGTTAGATCTATACATAGCTATACATCTTCAGAGTAAAATAATGAATACAAGTAAGATCTATTACACTAAACATAATAATCTTACACATAGTTGTTTATAAATAACATAAAAACAGAATCTCCATAGCAAACGTATTAATAAACCATAAATGTTTCAAAAAGAACCCTAAAATTAAAATGCTTGATAAATTGAAATGTAACAAACCTGAAGACAAATAGCTACATTAACTCGACAACCAAAAGAAGTGCTGACAGCACGTGGAGAGAGTCCTATGATTGAGAAGAGTTTGGAAAAGGAGTTGGTGAGAGTGACTCGAGGTCGTTCTTCTGCCACAACCACACACGTTCGAACACAATTCAAATTCATACCTCGCTGCTGGTAAACAAGTGCTGTTAGCTACTAAACAACAGTAACTTTAGAATCTTCTATTTTACAGTAACGAACTAGACTGAGAATATCTGCAAATTATTCTTTTTTTACAGAAAAACTTTAACACACAAACAATTATTTTTTTTTACAGAAAAACTTTAACATACAAACTAATATTTTTTACAGAAAAACTTTAACACAAACTATTTTTTTACAGAAAAACTAACACACAAACTATTATTTTTTACAGAAAAACTTTAACACAAACTATTATTTTTTTTTACAGAAAAATTTTAACATACAAACTATTATTTTTTACAGAAAATTTTTAACATACAAACTATTATTTTTTACAGAAAAACTTTAACACACAAACTATTTTTTTACAGAAAAACTAACACACAAACTATTATTTTTTACAGAAAAACTAACACACAAACTATTATTTTTTACAGAAAAACTTTAACACGCAAACTATTATTTTTTACAGAAAAACTTTAATACACAAACTTTTTTTTTAATGGAGGACTTTATATATATATATATTCATCATTCAACACTGTTAGTTAAAAAACAGATTTTTATACTGTGTAAAGTAAATCAGTCTAAGCTATTGAAATAAAAACTCCATATTCCTACTTTAAGAAACAAATAGGGATAACAACCAGTGTTATGAAGTTTTGTAAACAGAAGAAACTTGTAATGTTCAATCTTACTTTAAGTTGATTAATAGAAGATCCAAGTCCCTTAGTGCACAGCTCCATCACTCCATAAGAACAGAAGGTATCTCGAACTACGTAAATATGCAAAAAGAAAAAGAGATTGTTTATAGGAGATTTGGTAAACCAGTTTCTTTAATCTTAAATCATTCGAATATTAGAAGCTTGTTAAAAAATGTACGGTATTAAAGAATTTATCATACCTAAATCATCTTCAATGTAAAAAAATGTGCAGGTCTCAAATATTATACTAGACTAATGATTTTAAACTTAGAATTTCTTTGGCTATAGACCATATTGATAAACAATGATGATTCGTAAAATTTTTTACACATGTAACAAAAAATTAAGTAATGAAATTGTTAAATGAAAAATAATTTATTTGATAACACTTTCGACACTAGAGCCTCATGAGTCTTTTTTTATTTTTTAGGTAAATCTTTATTTTTCATCTCTTATTTTTTTCTATCTTAATACTAACTGTAATCAAATCATCAACAGACATTTTAGTGAAAAGTTGAAAAGTAGGTGTAGTGCGTTTCGAATTATAGAAGTTGTGTTGTTGAAATTATAAAGACTAAAGGGGAGAGTTCAGAGGTCAGAAGTATCACGTGAGTCAGAAGAGGTGAAGACTGAACTAGAACTAAAACTCAGATATTAAAATTCCAATTATAATCTAGGTTTTGATACCAAGTGTATTAACATATATTAACAATAAAGTTGTTAATTTAAATTCTGAATGGTACTCTGTAAAAAAGGTCAGACATGTACATTTTGAACCACCCACAAGCATAAGGTAAAGAAAGTCAGTCCATATAGACATAGATATAATTCAACCGGTATGATAAATATATTTATACTAATAACAGAAATAAGCAACAAAATCAACTCATGAAGAGAAATTGAGTAACTTAAGTCTGAATACATCTAAAAATAATATAATAGATCATTAAACACTTTTTTACCTTTATATTGACTAAGTGTTGATAACCAGAGGGCTGGATTGACTTCTATTTCCGAAGGTGGGATAAGAATGGAGTGGTGGCCTGAATACACACTGTTAGCATAAAATTCAATAATACGCATTATGTTACATAAACTTTTCAAAACAATATTTCACAAAGTAATCAAAGTAAGAATCATAACTGGCAATCCGAAACAAAACGCTATAAAACCTGGATTTGATGTATCTATATAACAAGATTCATTGTCTGTGTGCGTGTCATGTAACTCCTCCTAAACTGCTGGACTCACCAACTTCTAAGTGGTGCCAAGTGAGTCATTTTGGTCTTGGCATAAAAGTAAACCTTTTCTCCTAATCTCTTAAGTAACTGAGGTATTTCTCAAAAAATATTTTTACAAAAATTCCTTGAAAGTGGACCCTAAATTTGACACTCATTTACATTAGAGCACGTAAATAAGTAGGCCTACTAATCACTGTTCGTAATTTGATTAAACAAATTAAATTTGCATTATAGCAGCAATGATAGTGCAAAATAGTAGTTCAAATATTAAATCTTCATTATAACAGCCCTGTAAATGATGGCCATAAGCCCACGGGTTCACTAATAATAATAAGGTAATATGATAAAGAGACTATAATGAACAAAGCAGAAGTCCGATAACTATTTATATTCTTAAATATTTCAGGAGGAACCTAAATAAAATAAAAAACTTAAAAGTTTGAATTTCAAGCAGTAAGATTATCTTCAAAAATACTTTGTTGTACATAGTATTCTGTCTTAAATGCATTTAACTACCGATATTAAAACAACTGAAAAGTAATAAGTAACAATAAGATGAAACTTATTAATAAGGTTTGGAGAATACGGTGTTTTGGTTTTATATATAAAAAACATCTAGTTTTTCATAAGCCAAACCATGTAAAAAAAACAGAGTATACAAGTGAAATATAAAAAAAATTATATATATATAAAAAGGTATGAATTAATCCATTACTTCTAAACCGTTATCTTATAAACACACGTGTTACAAGGATATGTCTCTTTCTAAATAAGGATATTTTTAAAATAAAAAATGTGCCTAAAACGATTTTATATAACATCAGAGTATACAAGAGATAAACACATTTCTCTAAAAATCTGTGTTATAATGAACACTTTCTATGTGAAATTAACACACACAAAAAGAATTAAAATATTTTATGATTGTAGTATAAAAACAGTATCAGACCTTTCAATATATCTTACCTATTCAAACACCAAAGCACAAACCCCAAACCACAATAAGGGTCCAAACATAGAGCTACATGACGGGAGGGGTATAATTCACATGCTAGTTTTATACTTTTGCAAAGAGACGTAGCTGCGGCATGTGACATCTGAAATTAATAAAAACATTTTATTTAATAATAGCTATTTTTTATTATATAATAATTGTAATTTGTAAACTCACATTCAAAGCATAGGAAAAAAAAAAAAGTTGAAACCAGTCATATTTCAGGGCTGAAACTTAAACCCATTTCTACAAACAAAAGTCGGTAAAATCCATCAAAGTACACAATCTCGGGTATTTTACATTTAATATTTCTAGGGCGAATGATACTTATATGCAGTCAGGACACAAAAGTTGAAAAACAAAAAACACTTAATTTTTAAACTTATTATGACCTTCTAGAGGTAGTTGACAGTTGCTTTTCTTATTACAATGTTTATGAGCTCATTGCCATAGTATAATATTCAATACTGTTCATTTATGGCAGGGTAACTAAGGCTATGTGCTTCCATCCCTAATATAAAACTACTGATCACAGGGAAGTCACCGAAACATCAACACCCCCACTGCCAACTGTAGGGCTACTCTTTACCAATAAATAGTGGGATTGACCATAACTGTATAATGCCCTGATGGCCGATGTTGCAAGCATGTTCAGTGATGGGTTTCAATTCTGCAACCCACGGATTGCAAGTACCCTAATCAACAGATCATGCTAGAAGGTTTAAATTCTGTTAGTAGATGATAACTTTGAAAAGAAACTCATTTTACATACCTATTTCTACTAATATAAACTGAAAAAACTGTTGGCATTTAAGTACATATGCCATTTGTTTACTGTAGGAGTAAACTACGGTCACATGATCAAAATTTGTGATTACTTCTCTTTACTTTCCTTTCTCTGAATTTTATTGAAACCCTTGAAAAAGTTGTTGTGCTGGTGTATATTTCTGAGTTGAAATGGATAAGATAGCATGCGTAGATAACCTATAAAGAAGTCTTTTCAAAAACAGCAATTTTTAAGAACATTTTCACCTGATATATCGTATTGGTCTGATTATATGGCAATCGTGAATATAAAGTGACTCCCATTTTCAGAAACTATGGGAAAGTAAAAAAATTGAGTGTCATAGCGTACTTTTGTTTTAGGTCTACAAAGTCAATACTGTAACTGAACAGGATGCAGGTGGATTAGTTGAAAGAATTAGCAATGACCTTGAGCAACATCTGGCACGCATGCATAGACTGATACTATCTGGACATCCAGGAATGTGACAGCTAGAGTAGGGGAGGGGGCTGTGATTATATATATATATATATACACACACACACACACCCACATATAATTTATTCTTATAAGGCTATACAGAAAATATCATGTATTCAATCTCAAAAGCTGGTAGTTTTCTTTTAGCTTATAATACCTATTTTAACTATTTCACCACCATAGAACCATGGTAAAACACATAAATCACATTATATAACTTTTACTTCAGCCTTGAAAAGTCCGATGTTTGTTTGAAGTTATGCAGAAAGCTACACAATGGGCTATCTATGCTCTGCCCACCACGAGTATCGAAACCCGGTTTCAAGCATTATAAGTCCGCAGAAGAAAAGTCTGAAATTAAGTAAATGTTGTGAGATATAGGTATGCAATAAAAACCATTAAGTAACTTAAAAATCGTACATGTTACATATCAATTTTAAAATTTCGGAAATAAACGCACAACAAATTATTTCATAAAAATCACATGAACTGCAGATATCTTTCCCCATTTCTCTTAATCTGTTCATCGCATCTCAAAATTAGAGGTGAAGAAAGGTAACATTTGAGATATGTCTTTTGTCATCAACAAGTTGCTGCCCAAGAAACTTTTCATTCAGTTCTATAGCTTTGGGAAAAAAACAAAAACATTTACAATGAACCTAATTTTTAGAGCAATTTTTAGGCATATTGGTTTCAATACTTCACGAGTTTTCAGCATTTAAACCATAAATTATCACACTACGTATATATAAAAAATATTGCAGTCTTTTGTCTCTCATCATCTCTAACAAATATACTCACTGATATGATACATAATAAGCAATTAATATATAATTATAATTATATGTTGTATAATAATTAATTATACAACACCACGAGTTTCTGTGTGTATCGAAAAATTAACCTAGCACTGTTTATCTCTAAATGCTGCAGTGAAAGAGTTACTCATAACTCATAACAAAATTGTAAATATATATATATACGTATTGCTATCATACTTTTATTCCAGCTAACATTCCAGTTGTGCTAACACTGAAGTCTAAGTAGGCTATCATTTCTGGAGTGGCTGTCCTATATATATTAGCCATCTTCTTCTTGGGTAGGTCATCAGTGTCAAGAGTTGTGGGCCATGACTTGATGTCCACTACATTTCCTGCTTCCTTTAATAGAATTGGAACTTATAAAAGATTTGATTTTGCTTTGCATACTATTAAAAATTAGAATTTTCTAGATTTACTTTAACAAATGGGTAAAAATTAAAACAGTTTTTTTCAGTGTAAATTTTTTAATGAAAGCCACCCCAAAACAGGTACTAAGCATACTTCAGGAGTGTAGTTTACTATTATATAACAATAATTAAATATAAGTACCATTAGAATAATAATAATAATATTTAACTATTCTGTAACTACTAGAATGTACCTCCAATAATATATATATATGTATCAAAATACATTCTCAGATAAACTATCTAACCACATTATAAATTATTAATGTGTGAAGTTTGAGTACACATTCTTCTATCACACCTTTGACTTGAGGAGCTTTATGACAGGAGACGTTGATAAAATTATCACAGATTTGCTGATGTCAACAATCATTCTTACAGTTGGCAGTGTTGTTTGCAAGTTCTGGGGATGAGGCGGTCTAATACTAACTGGAACAACACCTAAAAAAATCACAGAAAAACTGAAAACAGTACAGCCAGCAATTTCAAACTTACATATATATATATATTAATTAAAAATCCCATTACAGCTTTGTTAATTTCATTCAACTTTTTAATATTCTTAAACTTCTAATACTAACTGGAACAACACCTAAAAAAATCACAGAAAAACTGAAAACAGTACAGCCAGCAATTTCAAACTTACATATATATATATATTAATTAAAAATCTCATTTCAGCTTTGTTAATTTCATTCAACTTTTTAATATTCTTAAATTTCTAATCAGCCGAGTACGTGTTTGGTTAATAATTGACTTTTTTTCATAATACAAGGATTCCAAACATGAAAAACTATGAACTTTCAATAAATTTATTACATTTTGCATCCAAGGAATGTGTTGTTGAAAAAGCAGCAGTATAAAAAAAAAAAGATTTTTTGTTATTCAGTTTTAGAAATATTTCTTCTAGTTAACTTTATAAATTCAAGAACACATGACGTATATACAAACTATAAATAAAGTTGTGTGCTATGATTATACAGTCTGCTTTAGAAAACTAATTTGGAGTCAGAAGAACTTAATACTTCACATAAATAAATTACAATAAATTTTGTTGTTGTTTTTTGTTTCAAGTATTTGCACCTAGCTACACAAGGGCTACCTTCACTAATCATTCCAAATTTTGGAATTATAGGCTAGAGCAGGGTTTTACAAAAAATTGTTTAAGATATTTACAAAATGAGAGAAATAAATAGTTGACACAACAAATGTTGTTGTTAATGTCTTAGGCCTAAAGCCTTCTTAAAAAAAATTAACCTTGAAAACATAGTTAATGTTTCAGGCCTAAAGCTTTCTTAAAAAACAATTAACATTGAAAACATAGTTAATGTCTCAGGCCTAAAGCCTTCTTAAAAAACAATTAACCTTGAAAACATAGTTAATGTTTCAGGCCTAAAGCTTTCTTAAAAAACAATTAACCTTGAAAACATAGTTAATGTCTCAGGCCTAAAGCCTTCTTAAAAAACAATTAACCTTGAAAACATAGTTAATGTTTCAGGCCTAAAGCCTTCTTAAAAAACAATTAACCTTGAAAACATAGTTAATGTTTCAGGCCCAAACCTTTTTCAAAAAAAACTGTAATCTCAAAAACACAGATCAGCTGTATAGTGTTCTACATATACACATTTACAAGTATAAAGGAGATGTCTCTAAAAAAAAAAAGACAAAGAATAGAAATATAATAATAAATAAAATAAAAGTAAAATACAGTTTTAAATAGAAGAAACTTTTCACTTAAGCCATAAGAGGATGAAGTGCATATACATTGAAAATGAGATGTTCCTCATGTTCCTGTATTTGACTGTTCTTTGGAGCAGATTTTAGTAGCACAATCTGAAGATGTGAAAATTCGTGGTTTTTGCTATCAAAAGGTTGGGAAATGGGTTTGTCAGTGTTGCCATTAATTACATGACAATGATATTCCACTAAAAACCCATTTCCCAACATTTTAATGTAATTAATGGCAACACTGACGGGCAATGATATTCCCCTCATAAAATGTTGGGAAATGGGTTTGTCTGTGTTGCCATTAATTACATGACAATGATATTCCCCTCATAAAATGTTGGGAAATGGGTTTGTCAGTGTTACCATTAATTACATGACAATGATATTCCCCTCATAAAATGTTGGGAAATTGGTTT
>NW_013667150.1:200997-204444 GCF_000517525.1 Limulus polyphemus
AATGATATTCCCCTCATAAAATGTTGGGAAATGGGTTTGTCAGTGTTGCCATTAATTACATGACAATGATATTCCCCTCATAAAATGTTGGGAAATTAGTTTGTCAGTGTTACCATTAATTACATGATAATGATATTCCCCTCATAAAATGTTGGGAAATGGTTTGTCAGTGTTGCCATTAATTACATGACAATGATATTCCCCTCATAAAATGTTGGGAAATGGGTTTGGCAGTGTTGCCATTAATTACATGATAATGATATTCCCCTCATTCACTGACTGTGCATCCAGTCTCGCCAATGTATAGAATTTGACACGTCACATATTATTCAGTATTAACTGACTGATACACAAGTGAAAGGTCAATTAATATAATGTTGACCCTTAGGCCCAATGATCAGAATACAGCTGTCAATGCAACAACAAGTTACACACTAAGAATGGCCACATGGAGAACATCCAATATTAGTGTCGTCTTTGTCATCAGAAAATAAGTTCGGAATAATTTTCTAATTTATAATCATTCTGTAAAATATAAAAAGTGTCAAATACGATTTTATTAAGCTATTCAGAAACTGGGGGATAATAGGGTATCATAAGAGACCCACTTAGTTATTCAGCACAATAGTAAAGGTCCACATATACAGTTGATAACGTATTAGTTTAAGGCAGTCACAGATAGTTGTCTTGGTTGAGAATTACTAGACTAGAAGGAAGACATCCAGTCAACAAAATCTATCAACAACTATCAGACTTCACTAATTGAATAGTGAAAGTTCACCAACACTCTGCTTGAGGTCAAACTCTGTGGATAGTGATCAGCATAATTTAGGGATATTTTCAGTGCCATTCAAATATTAAAATATATGATCTACATGTATTTCTGAAATAACATTTCAAGTCATTATTTTTCAGTGTCATTTATTTAATATAAAATTTCATTGATATAAATATTAAAAAAAATTTGATCATATCAAATTATTTGAACAAATTTTTCCTTTAAGAATGAATACAGAGATAATATAAGAGCCTAAACATGAGCATTTACAATGATATTTTCAAAACTGTCCCAGAATAGGTTTATATTTTCTTATCGAAAATATAAAGAAAATTAATTAAAAAGTCTTATCCTAATGCCACCATTTACTGTCATTAAATATATAAATTCATGTTGATAACATTTAAAACAACATGATGCATAAAAGGCAAGACTAGACTATCAATTCCAAAATATTTTACAAAGCTGTTTATAAAATCCAAATTAAGTATTGATGTAAATAAAAGAAAAATGTTAGGAGACATACCAACATAAAGGCAGCCATAGAAGGCACAGATAAGGTCGATACCTGGAGGGTAGATAAGAGCCACATGGTCACCTGTGTTGAGCTTTCCTTTCTCTAACAACATACAACCAACTCTTTCTGATCTCTTCTGTAGTTGTGAGCACGTAAGAGATGTTGCTATGCTTCCCTATCAGGGAATGAACAATGAGTAAGATGCATAAAGATAATATAATGTTAGTAATTTTTTAATGGAAATAAATCACTATAATATCGTCATTGCTGGAAAAAAGCAAACTTTTGTTAGCCTTCAATCTAATCAAATAGAAAATCAGACCCCTCTTGTCACATCCTCTCTTTCGGGATTTGTCAATACATGTAGTTCTCTCTTACGTTTATGACCATATTAGTTATAACCAATAGACAGGCAAGGTTTTTGCCTGTCATATGACGTATTATATTACGTTGTTTTCTGTACAAAGATTTGTAGATCGCTTCCTAAGAAAATGTTTTTTTCTCACACAAATGATATTGTGTAGATAGATGACATGACGTTTTAATGGTTCATTACTTCATTAGAAATGCCAGGAAAATTGTGATAGTTGCGAAACATTATCTGCTTTTTGCATGTTATTATTCTATGTTCTTTGTTGAATTATTTTATTAAATAAAAATTATATAGTGCACTACTACATTAGTATGAAAAAGTAGTGTTCAGAGAGAAGACCCTGTCCCGAAAAAAACACCTTGTGCACATGATCTCGATCAGTATTATGTTCCAGATTAGAAGTAACAAACATGTAAACCTTCTATAGATATGAAATATATAATATGGGAGAATGATATATGTGATATTTATGTGCCACAATATATGTGTAAAATAGTTCACTACAGTTACTATTAAAGACCATAAAACTGAAATTACACGAAAAAAGCATACGTACATTTCTTTACTGGGCTATCTACTGATGCACGAGATAGATAAAAGCCAATTAATATAAAAATATTTATTAGTTACAGACAAATAATCATCTCTCAAATGCTAACAGTACATCTGATCTAACTCTAAAAACAACCATTAATGATTTTAATTTTTGTGATAAAATCTTTGCAGATAATACACCAGATTCTGTCTATCAAATGCACACTTTTTAGAATGCAATAAAAACTGATACACAGAATTTTCATTAATTTTTGAGTTACTTTTGCATAACTGCTAGGAAGGAAGGAAGCATACCGAACAGAAATATCAGCAAAGAAATTCTACAAAGAGCGACTCAAAACTAAGGTTCCACTTTTAAAAGCATTACACTTTAACTTTTTTTAGTTGTAAATGTTCAATGATCAGTAGAATCTTTAAAAATTCAAAGGTGAATCACTTGGTATTACATGCTTAATGCGATTATACTGTACTTCAGTAACCCATAAAATCACACTTTGATCTGCAAATTAATTTATGATATACTGAATGATGCTCATCTACTATATAAAGACAAAAAGCCATCCGTCTGTCACGCTGATATCTCGCCCATTGAGGTACCCATCGGCATGCAACTTGCACGAAACGATGGCACTTTCTGCCGTGACAAGCAAGTTTGTCTTTATAAAATTCTTTCAGCCATATATACACATAAAACAAACAATGCACTACTTTGGACATATAATTAGATTTGAGGGTAGGTTGGTAGAGACCATGATGAGTAATAAAATCAAATTGGGTATAACCGTGCCCCCACACTTGGTATTGCTGATGCACAAGAATCATAATCATTGGCTGAAGTTCTTCATTATGTTTACTTGGTTGTCAAGGAGACACGTTGACACAGCATCACAATTAATAACTTTCAGGGTCATACTGCTGACCAAGTAGGAATATGTCTTTGAGAATCAGTTTTTTTTTTGCATGTTTCAATCTATAAGGATTTAGCAAGAAGAACATGCTAGTCAAGCAATACTTAAAGGAGATGATCAAATATACATAAAAAAAAATTGTTTTCATGAAATACTAAAAATAGGACAGTCATTTTCCATACATACATATACTGTTACTAGGTTATAATTAATTTTTAGAAAACATGATCATAAAACATTTATTTAAGTATAATTTTGAGAACAAAAATTAATCAGAAGGCAACATTACAGTTGGTTCAATAACATATTACATGCC
>NW_013667150.1:204993-207447 GCF_000517525.1 Limulus polyphemus
AATCAAAAGGCAACATTACAGTTGGTTCAATAACATATTACATGCCACAATCAGAAGGCAACATTACAGTTGGTTCAATAACATATTACATGCTACAATCAGAAGGCAACATTACAGTTGGTTCAATAACATATTACATGCTACAGTCAGAAGGCAACATTTTACAAATATCTACACATTTACTGTTAGTTATCTATTGTTATATGCACTGGGATCTTGACAATATAGTATTATCGGATAACACTATTTGAAGGTATCAGTGGGGTTATGAAGTTAATGCATAAAAAAAATGTATACATTTTTTCTATCTCTAACCTTTTGAAAATAAAAATCTTTGATTCAGATACGAGTATTATAACTTTTAAACACACTAGTTTCTAATTTTGAATTCAAGCATTTCAATAAACTGTAGAAAATATTGACATACTTATAAGGAATTAAAGCTGTAATATCTTTTTTTTTTGCATTCAGTCATTAAATAAGGTTAAGAAACTTAAAAAATATCCCAACATTTGTAAAACTTAAAATTGTTTTTAACAAAGTCACCTTAATATAGCAAATATTGTATTTTAATTATAGGTAATAAATATTAAACAAATACTTACTTTGGAGTTCAGTAATGTAAAAATTGTGTGATCGGGTGTAGTAGCTGCCCTCCATCGCAGCACCTCAGAGATAAATTGATACTTGCGTGTAGCATCACCAACATCTTCAACTAACGCTATGTCTCTTCCTTGTGCCGATGCAAGTCTCACTCCCTGTACCATACTTCCAACTAACACGGAAGCAGGACCGACATCTGTACAAAAACAAAACTATTAAAAAGATTTTATCCTCAGAGCTGATGTTTCCCTCATTTCCTACACCATACAACTAACACTGGTGTTAGACACACTTATATATGATAAATAAAAACAGACCTCTTGGTAAAAAAAAAAAAGAGTATAGAATAAAGTAGTTAGGGTTTTCAGATAAGGTAGGAAGAATTGTATGGAAAGTACAGTAACACTAGACTTTGTTTGACATGGCTTGTTGCCTTTTTTTTTTACCCTCAGAAAATATTACTGAAAACACCTGTACGTTAAACTTACTTTATGACAGCCTGATTTTATACATTTTTCTTTTTATATCAGCATGGTATCTCTGATTGTCGGCATCGACTCGTTATTTACTAACCAACATGAAATGTTTAGCAATGTGATAATTCTAGTATCTAAAAAAAGTATCTAGTTATAATTTTACACAAGTTATTCTGTTGTTTAAACACCTTGGGTAAAGTACCCGGAAGGTTTTTACCTCACAGCATGTAGCAAGCAAAAGGAGCACAAAATATTTTACTTGGTTTCCTCACTGGTAAAAATGGTATCATATCATATCATTACAAATCTACATATTTTCTTTAAATTTTCAGGCTTACATCTCTAATTATAAGATATTGCTATAATCACTGATTGCATCACTGATACGCAAAGGCTCATAGTATACCTAAAAGTTTAAGCATATCATAAAAGACATTGGGTATCATTAAGGTTTGGTTCCAAATGTATAATTAATAAAGTCTCCTGTATTTGCAATGCTTGTTTGTTTTTTGCTGATTAGAGAATTTTCAAGTCTTTATTACAAGGTGTCCCATTGTATCTTTATTACAAGGTGTCATGTTGTATCTTTATTACAAGGTGTCCTGTTGTATCTTTATTACAAGGTGTCCCATTGTATCTTTATTACAAGGTGTCCCATTGTATCTTTATTACAAGGTGTCATGTTGTATCTTTATTTCGTTCATCTGGTCCAAGACGTTCACCACAACGAACTGTGGAACCAATATACATCTGTTAAAAATGTACATTTTTAAAGAACGTATTGCTACCATAGTGTTGGAATCGAATCTTTCATGCTGAAAAAAGCCTTTAATGCATAATTGAGATTTAAAGATGACTTTCAGCGAAATTTGTGGACATGAAGTTTTTAAAATGTTCAATATTTTTTCTTTACTTTAAAATTTAAAGTAACAGTAACAATATTGTTCATTTATGTACACCAGTCGCTAGTGTTTGAGTAGCGTTCACTTTTTGCAGGTATTTATAAAGGGCCCTAGGGATCAAAATAATATAATAACAGGTTGTCAAAAGGCTCTGAACACAAGCAACAATATCCTTTCCTAAAAATATTTACAGGATAATAGTAGGGTAATTTATCTGAAAAATAAAAAAATAATCACAAAAAAAGTTAAATTATTAGAACATTAATACAATGTTTTTCACGTTGCTCATCTGTACATGATGAATTTTTATTATTACATCTCGGTATACATGCAAACAAACAAGAGTTTTAAAAACACGTATACATAAAACCCAGAGGAGCACTGGAGACATGTACCCCCCCCCACACTTTTTTGTAAAGTAATAAACTGTCCTCTTCAAAAAATAAAGGTGTTAAAACAGCATGTACAGCCTA
>NW_013667150.1:208139-217945 GCF_000517525.1 Limulus polyphemus
TCTTGCTATATTAAAATTTCTAGACCTAACTTAACAAATTACACATTATTTCTATTAAATCTATTTTCGTATTATCAAAGAACCAAAAATGTTATATAGTTTCACTTTTCTATATTATTTACAGATTGCGTACAACCAATCCCTCGTATAAAGTGCAATAAAAAGAAATTTTACTTTTGAAATTTAGATATGTGTAGTTTCCTAATTTTTAACTGGGATTAGAGAAGAGCGGGAAAAGAAAACAAATTTCAATAAGCTTCTGGCCTGCACGATCACCTTAAGTTGTGTTAAATTCAGAAAGATGTTATTTATTTGGCATTTAGAATGGTTATAAAATTTAATAAAGTGATTGCTCTTCTGACTATTTTTTCAAAAAGTCTTAATAATGAAATTATTTCCAGAAAACATATAGTTATTTAATACATGCTTTCACTCAAACATCTAAGAATACTGTAACTTTCACCTGCCCAATGGATAGGACAAGTATCGTAAAGTTTATTTCGAGATTTGAATAAAACTTCTCTTATATGACATTGTTTACCATAAGGTTAATACCATTTTACACTAGAATTAAACAAACATGATATTATAACAAGAAACAGAGACAAAAATAATCAGTATACTACAAACATACCAAATATGTTAAAAGATAACTAATAATTATTCAATTAATGCAAAAAATTATTATGATAATCAGTTTTGAAGTTACAAAATGAAAGAAACAACCTCTAAAGCACATAAATATGAATAACTTTAAACACAAGGTTACAAATGTACTCTGATCTAATAATAATAATAAAAAGGACAGAATATTTACAAATAACAAGCCTACCTGAGTGAACTTCACGAGGTTTAGGAAGGTTTGTAACACAGGTGTGGGGACACATTAAGACATTAGCAGGATGGAGACTTCCTTCTAGAAATCTTCGTTTGGTTTCTGACAAGTGGATACCACCTAAAGGAGTCTGAAAATATTAAGAAACATATAAAATAAAAACTTTTAGCAGTTTCTGACACACTGTTGATACCAGTTTAGATTAATAGAAAAACAGATTAGAATATAAACATAACATGCAACACTCAAGGTTACTTAAAAAATTCTTTTTTTTTTTACTAAAAGATAACCTTCTATACATCCATACGATGCAATTTGCAAACTGTTAAAGTTTAGAAAAATATTTTACCTTGGCTATCTAATGGGTTAATATCACTCACAATTTGAAAACTGTTAAAGTTTAGAAAAATATTTTACCTTGGCTATCTAATGGGTTAATATCACTCACAATTTGAAAACTGTTAAAGTTTAGAAAAATATTTTACCTTGGCTATCTAATGGGTTAATATCACTCATAATTTGAAAACTAAGATCCACTATTTAGTTGAAATTAAAATTACAGCATCTTTAAGTTCATTAATAATTCTAAACATACAACAACCATTACTTAACTTCTAGGTATCTGCAGATATAACAGAACAAAACACTGGAAACAAGATCTTGGTTTAATATATATATATATACAATTCTGTGAAATTAGAATGCATACAATGTCACACATGAAACAAAATCCTTTTATAGCCATTACTTCACCTTTGGCAAATAGTTTGGTGGGACTAGAGCTAAACAGTAAATGCCCACTTGGTGGATACTGTCTACAGCTTGCAAAACTCTGCTCATCCATTGGAAGCTCTAAATAAAGAAAAGAGGGTACACTGTTAGTACTAAGTACGTAGCAATCACACAGTATCTCTGTCTACAACCGTTTTCATTTCCAGGCTGAATATCAAACGGCAATAATCTTGATAATGGTTTCTGTGAAGAAACACTCTTGGTCTGGTTTTTGTTTTTAAAAGAATTCCAAATTATTAGGCAGTTTAAGACCATTTGTTTTTAAATTCAACATGAAATATCAGTTTGTTCTCTGGAAACACTTCCAATGTAGTATTTTCTTTAACAATCAGCTGTTTCAATACATTCCATCAACAAGTAAGAATATTATCTAAAGGAAATAAAAAAATCTAACATTTTTTATAATCTGCCATTTTTTTCAGTGAAAGTACAAAATGAAAAATTCAAATTTACTCGTAACTATTTTGTATTGGATTTCAAACACTGCAAATGTCTCATAGAAACGTACACTTATAAGTCAAATTAAACCCATTAGGAAATGTGCTCTTTACCTCCTCCTCGGTGCAATCAGGCCTTTGTTCTGCTATAACACAGATTCTTTCATCCCTGAGCACACGAATTGAGAATACAGCAATTCTAAACATAAGAAAGTGAAAATTTCCCTATTTATAAATTACTAAGTAGAAATATACATATAGTGACTTTACATGTATAGATCTTCCAAATTGTGTTTAATCTATTGAAAGCTCTCTTGAGTACTAAAAATAATAAACCTCATGATTAAAAAATAAATTTCAAATATATATATTTTGTTTGTTTGAAGTTAAGCACAAAGCTACACAATGGGCTATCTGTGCTCTGCCCAATACGGGTATCGAAACCCGATTTCTAGCATTGTAAGTCCGCAAACATACCACTGTGCCACTGGAGGGTAATATTTGTAATATCAATTTATTTGAACCTACCAACCATATATTGTAATTATCTGTATATTAAATTATCTGAATGGCTGCAATGTCTTTTGCTGGCTGAATAGATGATATCCATATGTTACAGCCAGATAATACTGTGTGAGAATAACAGTCACATGATGACACACTCGCAGAAGAAAGAATATGATGTTTCTTTTAGAATTAAATTAAATGCACTTTTACATATTTCTGTGATAGAAAAGCTGTAGTATTTTCAGGTAAAACTGATTTCCATGCAGTTATCAGATAGATCCACTGAGTAATACTAAGTTTGACCAGAAAATTTAGGAGCAATATGTATTTGAAAACTTGACTGAGTTTTAATTCTGTGTTGAGCAAAGAAAAAGTTGGACACATTTGAGAAAAATGAACACAATCTTTATTACAATATTTAAACAAAAAGAAAATACAGTGAACCTACTTACACTGACAACAGCACAATTGGCTCAATGTATTGATCAACAGCTTCCTTTCTCTTAAAACAGAATTTTGTCAAAGTAAATAACAAGATGGCCAGGTAGAACTGAGAAAGAATAAATGCTTTATTTTATGCAAATTTGTTACCACTCAAGTTTTGAAAATGCCAAAGATATACAAATAATACCTTTTTATGTCTTTTTTTTTATGTTTTTGAACTAAATATGTGCATTTGTTATTTGTAATGTTTGTGGCTAGCCCTGTATTAAAACTCTGATAAATTTTGTTTTTGAAGCAGTTAAAAGTCAAATAAATTTGTATTTTATGTATAAACTAAGATATGATTTATTTCTCTAACATACATATTAAGAGTACCTTCATACACACTTGAAAACAGAATTAGCTCTACATTATATACCATACTGGAAAATATAAAATATACATCAAATCTGGTTTATTCCTGTCTTTACTTCTAATAATACATCAAAGTTTTAAGGTCTTAAGTCATGTGTTACCAATTACTTCCAATCGTATACACATCCTCCTGTTTACGAGCAAATCGAGGGTTTCCAATATAACTCACAACCTGAACTTGAATAGTCAGGAAATTTTTAGGACCCATGCTTAACTAAAGGAGAGGAGTTACTATTTAAATATAATTCAGTCTTGTTGGTTGTTGTTTGTTTCTTAATACATGGCTACAAATGGGCTATCTGTACTCTTTAAACTACAGAGAACTGAAACCCAGATTTTAGTATTGCAAGTCCAGAAACCTACCACTGACCTAAGAGGGAACACCACTATATTCCAGTAACATTCTTATATGTGTCTTGACTGAAACCTACATACAGCAACCCACACTTTGAGAACTGCTGAAATAATTTATTATTCTGATATTATAGCAGTAAGATATCTGAGCCATACATGTTCATGGACAAAAAATGTGGTCAAAGACAAGAATTACTGAGAATGTAAATACTTTTCCTCCTTCCATATGAAAATAAATAACACAGATAAAAAAATGCATAAAAAATATGATTTTTGCATTAAGTTGTCTACAATGAAATATATATCTTTCAATTGCTGAAAGCTGAGATAGTTATATTTGTGCACTCAAAGGGTTATACTACATATATTTTGTCAATCACTAATGATAACTTCTAAAAAAAAAAAAATTTTCCTGAATAATTCTATGCTACCTGCTAATAAAAAAAAGTTAAAAAAGTCTTTATAATAGATGCTTATTCCATCAATGATTCTCACCTGCCACGATAAATAAATTTCATTGGGTCTACAGCCAGAATAGTTGCTATGAGGTCATCAGTGTTATGCTTCCTCCCACTTACTTGCATCAAGCCATCTCGAGTACCACAGACAAACACAAGGCCTCCCTAACAGTAAGGACACAGAAATGTAACTTCATTTTTCCATTTTTATAACTAAATAAATTAGGTAATGAGTTGTACTAATAAACATCAAGTTTCAACTTTTCAATATCAGGTAGGAACCTCAGATAATTTTATTTAGTAACAGCTAAACTCCCCTCCCCCTTTTGGCATTAAGAAGAATTTTGCCTTTACTATTCAGGTAAACTACTCAACAATGATTAGAAAATTCCCATTTTGTAAAAGTAAAACTATCAACTCTCACTACTTCACGGTTCCTAATTAATCATGCATTCATCAAACAGTGCAGTAATAAGTTTAATAATGTAAACTTTCAGAGCATTCTTGTTTTATGTTTTTCTCTGCAGTAGCCATAACTTTAAAAATTAGAAGTTGTTAATACGCTTAACCATTCTTCTTTATAATATTTATCAGATTGGCTTTTTAAGCAAGTACTTATCATTATTTCTAAAGATGAACAGTTTGGTGACTAATATAATACTACCTGGTGTTGCAAAATATTCTCTGTAAGAGTAAGCCTTGTACATTTCAAGCAATTAACAAAGACCACAATCAAATATCACTGGGTTATAACCTAAAACCTATAAACACCTACATGACAAATATTTGCTTTTTTTTAAAAATTTTGTGAAGATACACAAGATGTACTATAATTTAAAGTATGAAAATTATAAAGGTCAATTTGGGGTCATGAACTCGGCAGATAGTGAAAGAGTTAATATTCTAAGTATTATATGATTATGTAGAAAATGTGTTCGTCCTATTTCAAATTTTATCATTCTGTAAAAGCAAGCTTCCAGTGATCATTAACATTCATTTGTAGATAAAAAAATCAGGATTTTCAATGAAGTATTTTCACTAAACATTTCTCTATGAATATATGGAGTCGAAGTGTTAAGTGAGTTTCCTGATAAAATTAAAAATACTTTTCTTCATCTGAAAAATCTCAAATTTCATTTTTGTAATCACTACAAACTTTACATTTTACTCTAGACAAGGTCTACCAGCCTCATAAACACCAAAAAAAATTCAAATAAATCTAAATTACCCATTTTTCTTTTTAGAATGTCTTCAAATTGTAACATAAAATTACGTTTGTATATTCTAAATAACTTTAAACTCATAACAATGTACACCTGTTTATACTTAAATTTTGTTGTTTTATTGCTCTTTGAACCATGTCTAACTAATATTCCCACCACATAAGTTGTAAATAACTTATCAAATGTGTAGCTCACATTACCCTATCAAATTAAATAATGCATGGGCTACTCATGAGTGCACCTTGTGAAAAATGTTTATTATTATTATTATTATTTATTTTACCTAGTCTAACTTAAAAAGTGTCGAATTTTTCATTTTAGTTAATTTTATAATAATAAAGCTATCTGTTTGTCTGTTATCTAACTACTCCTAGGTCGCTGGGCCAATCTCAACCAAACTTTGTGGGATGATAATTTGGAACAAGGGACATGTTAATAGGGGGGTTCACAACCCCTCCTTCCCCATTATTGCTGCTATTGAGCATTTATTATCTTTGACATAAGTTAAAGTTAACTGCATTCAAAGATGGTACCACATCCTAACATCTCCAAAAAAACTTTATTAAATTTTCTACAACAGAGTGTGGGGGAGGACACAAACATGTCATATATCTCAGAGAGTGCACTAGCACTTTCTATGGAAGAATGCAAGGAAAAAATGGCTGCCTATTGCAATAATACACAAACTCAGATAAAGTTTCTACTACAACAGCCACCATAACACTGATATGAAGAGACATTTCTTGAGTTATACCCACTTCCTACTTTGACCCACGACCTTACAACCATAAGACACCACTGCAGTCAATGACCATCAATTAATTAATAATGTGAAACAGCATGGAAGGACATTGAAAGCAGGTAACAGAAAGCACTCCTACCATCACTACTTTTGCTGTTACCTCTTCATACAAAGTCACCCTGACCATCACACAGTATATACCATGTTTTACACCTGTTGGAGCTTTGTCATCTCTGTTATCGTAATTTTGCTCGGGTAAAGTTACATGATGCTTTTGATGTTGGTACTTTTTTAAAGTGATGCCTCTGTTTGTCCAGAAAATTGGCAAAAGGAAAAAAAGAAATGTCATGTACAAAATATTTAGTGGGTTATACATGATTTCAAATGTTATTTTGTTATGGGTCACCCTGACCATCACACAGTATATACCATGTTTTAAGTATATACATAGTGAGTTCTTAAAGCTTATACAAAACTTTATGTGATGTAATAATAAATACTGTAATAACATGTTATATTCACCCCCACATTTTTTTAACTTCATAACTCATAAAAAGTATGGATACCTCAGCTTGTAATAAATAAATAAAAAATACATACGAAAAATAAGAAATAAAGTACTTACCTGGATCATCTTTTTTTCTGCTGCTGAATGTCCATGACACTTAACTCCACTATTTTATACTAATGGTACTACTGCACTAAACAATTTATTTAATTAAATAATGCACCAAAGAACACAATTTAATAATATGCAAAAAGCAGAAAATATCCCATAACTATCACAATTTTTCTGGCTTTCAAACTATGCAACAAGAGCCTTTAAAAATTCAGCTTATCTTGCAAATGTGTTTCCCTTGGGAATAGAGTTTGAACTGGAAGTGAAATAGACAATTTTCTGTACAAAAAACAAGGGAATATAATACAGCATTTGATAGATTAAAACCAAACCTTGATTTTCTACTGGTTATAAATAATGTAGTATTAAATAATGGAGAGAACTATTGGCAATTTATGAAAGAAAAGATGTGATAGGTGGCTATGGCAAGAGGGATCTGATTTTCTAGCTTATGGCTCTGTAACAAAATCTGATAGAAGGTTATAAAAATTATGCTTTGCCTGAGCAATGACAACATTATAACATTAAATTCTGTACTTTTCAGAGGGATGGTAAATAAACTAGAGAAGAGGGGATACCTATAGAGAAAATGTCACAATTCTCAAACTAGGGGAAATTGAGATTTTTTTTATTATTGCCTTATAAAATTAAGAACTAAAAACACATATAATATTAAAATTTGGATCATTAGCTACATTTTCATGCAAAGTTTATTCAAATACCAGTATAATAATGTACTTTAATTAGATTTTGAATGTGATTCACTAAAATGTCATGGCATGCATAGA
Source organism: Limulus polyphemus (assembly GCF_000517525.1). Taxonomy (NCBI): domain Eukaryota; kingdom Metazoa; phylum Arthropoda; class Merostomata; order Xiphosura; family Limulidae; genus Limulus; species Limulus polyphemus. The sequence goes on from NW_013667150.1 coordinate 215,753, forward strand.
AAAAGATGCCTGTAGCAAAAGTGTTAAATACATAGTGTGATGTAGATTATAAAAAATGGATCCAAAATGGTAAAAACATTGCATAAAACAGTAAATAATAACTTATAAAACACAGAAATATCTTTATCTTCCAGACTTTGTAAGAGTTGCTAACTAAGTGCTTCTTCCATGCTTTTGGCATTTCGCGAGTTAAAAATATGGCCTTGATACTTATAGAAGTTTATAATCATAATTAAGAACATTTATCAACATTTCATTTATTATGCTGTTTATTCTTTACTGTTAATCTCAATGTCTTATTACTTAGGGTGACTAGATGACCCGGTTTTGCAAGGACAGTCTTGTTTTTGGGTAGTTTGTACCAGTGTCCCTAACAAAAAGTTTACGAGATACACAAAACATCCTGGTTTTATTAGTCACAATACATCATGAATGTAATAGGCCTACTTGACACGTTCATTATTGTAACACATATTCTCCTGCTGCCAAACTCTCCTGATACTTCCATCTGTGCATGGTGAGAAACCCAGGTCTGTACAGGTGTTTTTTAGTTCATACTACAGCAGATCTATAGCAGTTGGTGAATGTGTGGTGGATGGTTAAATGTCAAGGACTGTTCTCTAAGTTATTTTTTATTATTCAACATGTCAAAAAGAAAGTGATTTGGATAACAAAGTTGAGTGCACTACTTGCAAAGCTGTGTTTTCGATATCACACAGTGGCAGATCAGCCATTATGGATCACACAATTAGAAATCCGGTTACCCTATAATACTCAAATTAGTTTTCTATAAGCTCAATAGATATCACTAAATATGAAAACTTTATGTCCAATTCTGTATATATTTTCCCAAAAGCTGCCTGGAGGGGTCACCTGTTTTAACCACTCGAACCACTTTACACTAGTGTGTTGTCTGTCAGTCAGTCAACAGACACTAAAATGATGTCACGTAAGGAAAATTTTATGTCCTATTCTGTATTTATTTTCCCAAAAGCTGCCTGCAGGGGTCACCTGTTTTAACCACTCAAACCACTGTACACTAGTGTGTTGTCTGTCAGTCAGTCAATAGACACTAATATGATGTCATATAAGGAATGCTTAACACTACAGTTTGAACTGTTGTGATGTCAGTGAAATGTGCACATACCACGAATCACAAAAAGAATTATGCACTCTGTAGGCTACAACACAGCATGACATATGAACTTTAAAAGCAAGAATTAAGATAAAAATATTTATTAATCTTAATCTTAATTATATTTACTCTTGAAACAAAACACTTTTTTGGACCCTGCAGAAGTAGACCTAGTTATATTTATGTTATACATACTTTACATATATGATAATCTCAACAACAGGAGGAAATGGTTCAACTTAGTTAAATGTAACTTATTACAGGTTGTTTGTTTGAAGTTAAGCACAAAACTACACAATGGGATATCTGTGCTCTGCCCACCATGGGTATTGAAACCCAGTTTCTAGCATTGTAAGTCCACAGACATTCCGCTGTGCTACTGGGGGGCTGTGTAACTATTATATAGCCTTCATTACTAGTTAAATATGAATGTTTTTTTTTCGTGTGAAAATAAAATCTAGCTCATTCAACCTCTTATAATAAGGTTTATCTGTTGAAAAAGGCTAGCAGAAATGTTACAAAAGATCTGTCAATGTAAGCAATACATACTATGTACATAATTCAAAAGAATTTGTATCAAAAAATGAATTATGTAGACTGTATAACATTAACTAATACCTTCATGATAAGATTATAGAAAATACTTAAGAAGTATTGTGTAATTACGACTGTAACATGTTGTGTACTGTCATGTGGGGCACTTGATATGAAACTCGAAATAAATACATTACATGCTAATACACCTTTTAACTAATTACTCTGATTACAAACTAAAACTATTAGACAAAATTTGAATAAGTTTTTCTATTTTACAACTGATAAAAATCAGTTAATCATTAATAGGGGTGTGTATCTCACCATAGAAGTCAATACAATATGTATCTAGATATTGATGCTGCGATACGATACGTATCTAGATACAGAAGTTTTACCAACGGTTTGTCACAAAGTTTTTAGTCTTGTCTGTAATTTATTATCTATAATACTAACATTGTCTTATTTAAATACTTTACACTTTACAGTGCTTTTTCAAATTCTCAGGTTTGATCAACTAAATA
>NW_013667150.1:218946-220636 GCF_000517525.1 Limulus polyphemus
ATCATAAATATATCTGTATTACAGTCTAACAGACCAAAACCCATTTCTTGACCTGAAAAGTGTAACTTTATTAGTATGACACTAAAGATAAATATTTTTCAACATGTGTTGCTGTTTGGCTATAGCATTCATAACAGGAGACAGCATAAAAGGTAAAATAAAAAAAATATATTCAGAACTTACAGGCCCAACAAAGCCCAATAAACCAGTCCTCACAAATTTCTGTTCACTCACAGCCCTCCCATCAGGATGTAAAGGTTGCATCTGTAGACAAGAAATTAACATCTTTAGTAGCTAATATATTCATAGGAACATTATGGCTTGCCACCTTTAAATTAGTTTCTTATGAACCTTTATATATTCTTTTGATATCTTATGATCTAATAAATAAAAAAAGTCTAACAACAATATTACCTTCAATATTTAATCACAATGCAGTGGATAACGTGGTTCAGTTCAAACATACAGAGGCTTCCTTTATTGATTGAAAAAACAACAAAAAAAAAAGGATGACCTGAATGCTTACATTAATAGTAAACCTTTTTAAGAAGGTATGTAAATTAACCAATACTATCAAGCAAATGAATCAAACCAAGAACATACTGATATTCACGTTTCAATACTCTGTCATAAATATAACACCACTACTGAGATTCGAAAATGATAAAAGATGAATACTAATTAACAGTGTTGAAAAGTAAATGAGTTTGACTAAAATACATAATTTGTTTGTTTTAGTGCCCAGCTATACAATGGGCTATATCTGCTCTATCCACTGCTGGGAATCAAGATCACTGCTGACCTGCCAAGCATCAAATATAAAAAGTAAGAAAAAAAAAGTACTGGTAATATGTACTGATTTTTTTCATTCTTTATATCAGCTTTTAAAATAAATTTCTCAAAATTATTTATACACCTAATTGCCAAGATTTTCTTGGTAACAACGTCCTCAATAACATGAGCCATGCAAAAAATAAAATGTAAGAAAACGCAATCAATATTATAATTAATCCCACTAATTTATGCTGGGACCACCTACACATTTTACTTAAAAGGCAGTGACTTTTCCCAATTTTTGGGCAATTCATTACATTGAGTGTTGTAGTAGGCAACATATAAAATTTTTCAGTATGGTAAAATATGTGGACTCACTAGTAGAGAGTTTATTCCATTTTTCCCCTAAAGTTAATTCTATTTTTATTATTGGCTATAATGTTTGAAATAATTTTGATTTTTATTAATATTACGTATTTTACATTTATGATTAAAGATTATTTTACTTGTTAGCTTAGTTTATGGATTTGTAGCTATATATAAATATCAGTGGTGTGGGTATCCAATTGATGGATCAGTGCATTCTAATCAGGATAGGTTTTATGTAATTATTGTCAGTTTTTTTTGTAAAAAAATTTGTTTTGTTATTAAATATATAAGTTACTTTTTACTTGTGATATGTAAAGTTAGTTTATTTTTGATTGTAAGTTATTAACGATTAAAGATGTGGCAATACAGCTGTGATACGATTTTATCAATACATTGTTCGATGCAATACAATTTATGTACTTTTACAAAATCTGGCAAGCTTTCAGTAAACATTAAAAGTCTTTTGTACAGAAAAAATCAGAATATCTAATAAAGTATTTTTACTACAAATTAATGATTCAATAAAGGAAGATGAGTATTGAGTACT
>NW_013667150.1:221586-254106 GCF_000517525.1 Limulus polyphemus
AAGATATATTTATGATGTCTGTTAGACTGTAATAAAGATATATTTATGATAAGATTAGGGTCATTTTATTTCTTCCAGACAAAAGAACTCAAATACAACTGTACTGTTGGTCAAGTTTATAAAAACTGACATAGAGAACTGAAATTTACAACAAGGTTAAGCAATCTACAATCTAGTACTGTCATAAGCTGTATTTTAAATGTTTTAATTTAGATGTTTACTAGAGGATTGATAATATTCTGATCTGGAAAATTCGTGCAGTGAGTAGAAGTCAAGTAAGATGTAAACACAAGTAGTCAGTAATGACTGAGCTAATTCTGGAATTCAGTTGAAGTTATTCAGTTAAGTGAGGAGTCAACAAGTATTAAGTTAGAGGTTCAACTCGGAGTGAGTTCAGTGTCAGAAAAATTATTAGTGTTAGACAAGATGGTTATTGTGTCAATTCTGCTATTCATTTGCTTGATCAATTAGCTGTGGAATTCTACTTGCAAGCTTATAAGTAAGCTAGGCCTAAATATACTTAGGAGTTTATGTTGAAAAGATTATGTATTTGGAATCATGCCTACATATGAACATGGCTGAAATAAACATTTATTTTGGAAATAAAGTAGTTTGTTGTCCTTACATGAGCTGGACTAAGCATTATTTTCACCAAATAATCTAAAAGAAATCCATCTTAAGATCAAACACATTACAACAATATTTTCATTCTATTTCTTTTGTCATTATTTAGTTGATATTATGACCTCAAAGTCTCACACATTCATATTTAAATCCAAATTGACTTTTAAATATAACGCTAATGAGACCTTGAAGACTGCAAGAAATAAATTTTAAACCACGGTTATGTTGAATATTATTACGAACAAACACTAAAGTTCCAACTGTTAACATACATAGATTTCTGTTCTCACTTATCTTGTATATACTTCTGATGACACCTTGAAGCAGTATTAATACACATTTAAACCAATTACTGTCTTGCTGACGAAACACAGTATACTGTATTTGTCATAAAAGTTACCTTAAATACACTATTGGTGAGACCTTGAAGTCCCCAGTAAGAACTTCCAATCATCGACGAGCTTACGCACAGCTCCCCTACTTCATCAGTCTTACAGAGATACGGTTGATCACCCACTTTAACAACTGCTACTACAGCTGAAAAAGATAAGTGAAACAAATACTTTTTATTATATTAGATTTCAAATGTTTCTAGAAACTGAATAAGAAAGGAAATATTTCAGAATCCTCCATTAAAGTATGCCAATATTTCATAATTATAATAGATTTTATTTCATAATTAAAACATACAAAACTACTCACAAAAATATGGGCTCTCTTTCAGTCTTGTCTTATAGCAGTAATATATATATAATCTTTAAACTGTGTTATATATATGTACATTAATAGAAATAACCATTTTTTAATACTTTTTTTAGTTGTTGTTGTTGCACCTACTCAATTACTAGTTTTTGAAAGGTTACAAGTTTGGGGTGGGCGGAGAATTTTTCAGGAACTGTTACACAATGAATCTTTGTTTTATAGATTACAATACATTAACACCTATAGTTCAAGTTAAAATTTAACTGCTATATTTCAGGAATACTTGGTTAAAATAGTACCAATAATTAATATTTTCTCTGCCAGGATTTCAGTTTTCCATGTAAGCCTATCATCATACAAGTTTAGTTTTGCAATTCTTCATGTCTTGTAATACAGCAACAGAATTGTAATAAACTGTAGCTCTTCAAAATGGTGCTTGAAAGCTGCCTACAGTTCATAAAATTAGATATTTGCTTGATAATACAGGCGCTTTCTTAAAATGTACAGTACACCGAAAACGTCACACGGAACACATGTGAAAAGTAATGAAGGATAAGAAGTAACTATATTTGTTATTAGCATGGATAAAGGTTTGAAATCCACAAGTGTTAAGGTGTTTTAAGTTTCTTTTACTGACACTTGATAACCAAATAAATGTTTAAGTGTATAAATCTTATAACTGAAATTAACTGAAGGCTCATAGAAAATTGTTACTCATTGGATTTGAATTGTATTTTTGTGTGAAAAAAATTAAAATAGTAAGTACATAAAGAATGGGCAAAGCTTGGGATAACAAGTCACAAAGAAGATATGGACATTACTGTAGAGATCTTGACATATACTATCTAAAAATATAAATTACTTTTTGCCAATTAAAAATACCTTCTGCGAAAGAAATTCCCCACAAGTTCCTACATTCCCTCAGACTTTATGTGCAAAGCAAAGAAGGTTTAGTTAAAATCTATTGATTAAATACAAAAACTAGGGCCTTTTCTCAAAAATACATGTGAAATTCTACTTACCACCAGGCATGACCTGTCCACAGTCTTGCAGAGTGAGAGATGTAAGACTATTTTCTTGATCTACTCGGATAACTCCATAACTTAAAGCTGACATCGACAAGACTCCTCTACCACTAGACCCAGGTCCTGTTCGACCTGGCCTGGAACAGCAAATTATATAAAAATTTGTGAGATAACAGAGTCTTCTCTTATAATTTTCTGTTACAAAACAAGTATTTAAGCTCAACGCGATCTATGACTTCAAGTTCTCTAAGAAACAATCTCTTTATAAATAAATGTTATTTGATAGCAACAATTCCAATCATTGCCTCTTCTTACTCTGCAATAATATGGTTGAATGTATCGTCAAAATGTTTTTAGTTTAAAAGCCTTATATCCAAGATTTCATTGAAAAAGCCTAAATTTTATTATAATTTTTTTTTCATGTGTCAATATAATACGATATAAGAAACACTCTATGTTCATCATAAAGATATAATTTGCCTACACTGAAAATCTATTTTCATCAGAGACTTACTTATACTTACATACATAGCTATTCTTGTTCAGTGCTGCCCTCTATTTGCACAATTTTTTCACATGCCACAAGCCTTTGACTCCCAAATATCCCTCAATTCATGTGGTTTAACTGAATCTCACACACAAATTATCATGTGACAATCCTCCACCAATAGATGCACCCCACACATGTGACTCCCTCTATACAATTCTACTTAAACTATCACTTGAAGTTTAGGCAGAAACCTGAGCACCGGTTGACAGTGGGGAGGAAGGATGGGAAGTATGAGTGAAAGTAAGTACCTGTCAGAAATATATTTTCAGTGTAGGAAAATTATATCTTCCAACAAGGTACCTTACTTCCGCTTTCATACATAGCTAGAATCCAACATTGAATAGGTGGAGGTGAGGGAGAAAGTAGAAAGTGTAGGAAGTACACCCTCATGAGGGAACTCTCTAATAAGAGGATTATATGTGGGAAACTGCACCACTTCTGTACCAGACATACTCTTTGCCCAGATGTAGAAAAAGTGTGACAGATACGGGCAGAAAATTGTGAAGAGCACATCCCAAAGGGAGAGAAAATGGTTGAACAGTAATCCGAACCACAATGTATTATAATTCTAATCTCCCTGATGAACAGAATGTGGATAAAATAAGGGATGTATCGCAAGGTGTAGAGTGTTTAGGGTGCAACTGGCTCTACACAGCATGTCCATTGCATCCAAAACTTGACCTCTGAGAACTAACACCCATGCAGGTGTAGGAACTGTCCAGGTATACTTCATTCACTTAGAATTGTACTCAAATCTGCACTGTAAGACCATGTTGACTTCACTTTTATAATTTCTAAGTCCACTAAATGCACACTGTTCTTTACAAACACACACATATGCTAGAGATGAGGTATTCCACAAGATTGCTCATAGGTTATTCTTCACGATACCTTTGCTTCATGAATATGCCTGTTCCAGACTACTGACCCATGGACTTCATGGGTAAAGCAGAAGAGGATTGCTGCCCATCCCTGCCATTCCTTAGATTGAATAAATCGGTTTTGGTCTACTTTTCAAAAAAGGGTTTTGTGGTCCCCCAATGCACAGTCTCCAGTGTGAACATTCCTCCGGACTCTCCACTATGTTTTTCTACCCCCCATTTCTTCCAGTGGAGTAAGAGAGTCCTTACCACTTTCCAGTTCCAAGTCACTGGGATGGTAGACCATGGAGGTATCCTCCTGAATGAGAGATATACAATATGATCAATAACAATTCCATTCAGTTGAGAGTAGTGTGGTGGCATTTTGCTTGTGTAGTTGACAGATATCTTCTATAAAATGGATGTTGGTTCAGTTTTGTATTTTGAGCTGAACCAATCGCCGTAAGTCCTCACACATGTTCAGGAGGCACCTAGTACCTCACTCATTTTTCTTCGGGTGCACTGCCCTGGTGTTATGGGTGTACTCGTTCATTGCTCCACTTCTTTCTCTTGCACTAACCCTCAAGGTTTTTATGCTGAGGATTTTAGTGTGTTTGAGGTGGCCTGGTCTATTGGATTTGAGTGGAATATATTTGTATTTTGCTCTGCTCACATGCTCTGTTCCCCAATTGCTAGTGGGATTTCTCTCTCTGATTGGCGGAACTTGAAGTGAAGATGGTATGATCATCATCTTTCCTACTCCTGCATGGATATCAATTCCAGCAGTTGGGTTTTGGATTGTGGTTGACTTACCGACAATATGATCCTCACATCACTCACCACAGAGCCCTTTAAAATATATATAATGAAAGAAAGCTTACCCAGTTATAGTCGCACAAAAGTCTGAAGAATGGCAACAGGTGGAAGACAATAACCCGACGAAACAGCAACACGATGCAGATGGTGATAAATGAAAGTACACAAGTAGTCCAAATGCTTGCTTGAAATATTTCCTCCAAAGTATGAGCAGATGAGATGCCAGTTAAAAAGTAAAGTGCCTAATCTGAAGAAAAGACCCTTGGAATAATTGATGGAAAAAAGGAGACCAGGAAAAATAAACTAATCAAATTAAAAGCAGAACCCAATTGGTAAGGGTGGAAGGAGAGAGATTACAAACAGGGGATAGCTGCCAAGAAATGAATAAGCGGGAACAGTTATGATGGAAGAAATCCATGCAGGCAATATAAGAATGAAGAGCACAAACTGGACATAGAAGCCTATTCGGATCAGACCTGGAATAGAGGTGGGAAATGGAAGGAAGGGAAATTGGAAAGAAGGAGTAATTACCCTCCCAAGCTGCTGAAGTCTTGGAAAGGAAATGTCGATCCAGGTAAAGAAGAAGATAATAGGAATGGTACAGAGTACGTGAAACATCAATGGCAAACAAATCTGACCAACAACTTTCACAGGCCAAAAGGAGGAGGAAATACGCCTTAAAGGATAAATTAAACATGGAATAAGAAGACAAAGGTTCAAATGGGGGTTAAGTAAGGCAGCGAAGCACAACACTGACAACCCAATCTGGAAGTCCCGTATGCCATGGAGGTTGACTAATCCAGAAGGAACATAACAATAGTGATAATTTATAGGAGGCAAAACCTTTACAGTGCTGAAGTTTACTGCTGGAAGTTTATCACATGATAATTTGCATGCGAGGTTCAGCTAAACCATATGAACCAAAGGGTATGTAGGAGTTAAAGGCTTGTGGCATGCAAAAACAATTTTGCAAATAGAGGGCAGCACTGAACAAGAATAGCTATGTATGTGAGTGGAAGTAAGGTACCTTGACAAAATGTAATATTTGCTTTTACATTTAATACCTTCTGATGGCCACAGTCAGACACTCTTCAGTGGCTGCACATGGGCAAACAGCATCGGGCCGTAGTCCTCTACTGTGGAACACACTCATAAATTGATCACAAGAAGACAAAGACCCTAAAAAAAAGTTTAGTTTGCTTAATCTCAATAGTACAAACAAAACCATGCCACATCAAACAGAAAAAATAGAAAGCCCTTGGTATTTCTTGATTAGAAGGTTTAGGTTGTGGAGCTCATGAAAAATAAAGGATAGAAATATTTGTGTTAAGCCAGTTTCTCACATTCTTAATCAATAATTCACAGAAGAAATGTTGGATTACATTTGAATACACCAGAGTGCATGAAAAAAATGAAGTGGGTGACCTGAATTATATGTCTTCAGGTCAGAAATATGTTAGCATTGTCTATGAAAGAAACTGTTCCTGGAATACAGCTACACATATTAAGGTGAGATACCCATTTAACACGAGATGTCCATTACACATTTTATCCTTTACTTTCCAGATCTTAATATTAAAGATATGCATTAAACTTCTCTTGATCACTTAGGTCTTCTGTGAAGTTCACTAACTAGGTAATGAAACAAAAACCACTATCTCTGAAATCACAGACTTGATTATATACTATGTCATTTACTTACTTATTATACCAGTTAGTTTATCAAATGTCGCTAATTTTTATTTTTATTTATTGTTTATTATTATTCTTTTGTTATAAAGATTATTTTGCACTGTTAGTTTAAAATTTGTATTAAGGACTAACCTAAATCTCCTAAACTGACCAAGATATTATTAGAATTATGGCCAAAAATATCGTTAACAGCAAGGTTATCCAATTGAGGAAACAATCTATTCAAATATTCATACATAGGATATAAAGAAAAGTATATTTAACTAGGTATAATGACTGCCAGGTTGATTTTTAGTTTTGCTCTAAGTATATAGTTTACTCTAACCAAAAGTTATTGTTATTATTTATTATATACTGAGTGATTTTATGCTTTTATTTGTTACAGCACAAAGCATAAAGAACAACAAACTGACCAAAATCACTCATTATTTATGTAAAATACATGAGAACCCCAACAGTAATTATAGTGGGAACAATTGTAATATCGATGGTATTTTTTGTCAAAAACATTTTGTGGGATTGGTATTGTATTAGGGATCTGTAAACAAAAAACGTCTTGGTGTATAAATAATTTAGAAAAACGTGTTTAAAAATCTGATGTGATTCATATGAACCAATTTAGTAGTTCTAGGGCTAGCAAGCAAAATAGTAAAGATACCAAAAATAGTGGTTTCTTTATCACCTAGCTAGATAGTTTTGAAATGCATGTTTAAAATTTTTCCTTCTTTTCTATCTAATCCACTTTTAGTTAAGGTAATATCTGATATTTTTTAAACTTGCTATATCTCCAAGTGATTAATATTTGGCTAATTGTGCAGAAAGAAAAAAAACAGTTATTTAATCAACAATATATATACTAAATTTTCTACAAGACTGTAAATTACTAAAGTATAAATACACATTTACATATAAAATCTAAAAGAAAAACTGCTAAAAATTACATGGGTTTGATCCGTCAGCCACAAGTAGCATTTTTAAAGAACTAAGATTGACATCTTTGTGGTCCTTCGAAGCCAGTAGACCCCAGTGTAAATCCCGTGATTTGCAGATAGCAGAGGTGGCTATAATTAATAAAATACTGGAATTAGCTAATTATGGTTTAAAATACAAAATATCTAAAACAGACACAACAAATAAATAAAGTTCTACATCATTAGTGCAATGTTTAGTATCCTCAAAGAACAAGCCACCACCCCCACACACACAAAAGTCAAAGACGTTTTGTAAAAGATGTATAATGAACACTTTAATCTACTTAGCTTAAATTTTTTTTTCAAAATGTGATTAAATAACTCAAAGTAATACGAGTAGCATTCATCTATAGACATTATCAAGATGACAGAGCTATACATGAAAACATATGCTATAAATAATGAGGCGATATCAGTAACACAAAAGTTCTTTTCTTACAAAATACTGGAAAGTACCCATACCATGAGGGAAAATTTGTATAAGATACCAAAAGAGTACGAAATATTATCCTCTTACATGATCCCGTAATTAAGTATCAATATAGCCATAAATAGTAATATTTAAAAGTTTAGAAATAATGTTAGGAACAATCCTTTAAAGGTAAATTTTTTACATCTATAAAAACAACAACAAGCTTTGATGTAAACAATAGCGTGCAGGGGGGGGGGGGGGGGGGAAATGTGCCAGGGCCCCGGCATCCATATCGGGAGGGCATCCAACGCAAAGAGTCGAATCGAATAGTAGAACCCTTTCAGCCCTTCCCCAAGGTCTTAGGTACAAGGCCCCGGGCATCATAGAACCTCTGCACGCCACTAGATGTAAAGTAGTAATATTAACACAAGATTCTTCAACTTCAAAGTTAAAACAATTTATCCAAACCTTTGTATTTGGTTATCATTAACATCCAGGATGCTGGGTTAATCTTCATGAGTGAATATGGAATAAATATAACATGCATGCCATTGAAAACACTCTGCAAAAAATAAAATAAAAAGTGTAAATATAAACAGCTAATATTATTATATGTGTGTGTAAAAATTCCCATATACTTTATTCAAATATACATACATTTGTATCTTATAAATTAAAACATATTACACTGCTTTTACAATGAGTAGAGGAAGGAAAAAAATACTTAAGTAAGGATATATTCAGTTGTTATAGTTTATAAAAACTTAAAAAATTACTTATTTTCAAAACCTTAACAAGAAAAAAGTTTCAAAAGTGAAAGACCGTAAAACTGTAAAGGTAACTGATTAAGTCAAATACAGATATTAGCATTATAATAAATAAAGTAAAGAACCTATATCAATCCATGATACTTTCTTTTTTACATTTTCCTCACTGGAGGCGTGCCACTGATATCTTTTAATATCTTTCCACTGATATCTTTTAATTTTTTCTTCACGTGATACTTCCTCATGGTGGAAATATTTAAATAAATTGCATAAAACTTAGAAACAAACTTGCTAAATAAGTACACCGTTTTGGCTTTAAAAAATTCTCGTATTTTGATTTAGGGTGTCTATAATTTTTTTAGATTTTGAAATTTCCAAACTTTTGTTACGAGAGACACTGTTCTCAAAAACTTTCTTTCACTTTCGGTTTTCACATTTTCTCAGTGATGTTCAGAAAGTTCTATTTTATATATCCAGTCAGCTTTAACTTGATTAATGTTTATCAAAATATTCCTTTCAATGTGTTATTCTGCCAATTTCAGTAATCACCAATTCTGGGTATAACTTATAAAAAACACAGCAAAAGCTGACTGATTTAGTGAGTGCCTTGGGTCCAGAACAATTAATATGTGATAAATACAATTTCTTTCCAGTAAATAATAAGTTCTCTATTAAATAAATAGGGGATTTTAGTCATCAGAATATTTGGCCATCATCTACTATACTCACTAAGCCTAAGCTTACCTATCGTCTTGTCATAGAATGAAATTTCTGTAGCTTTCAAACAAATACATGAAACCATTTTTGGGAATAACAAAAATGTCTTAATAAACTATTCTCAAATATTCTACATTCCCTTTAGATTCCTTTGTTCAGCATGCAGGAACTCCATCTTATCAGTTTCTCATTAAACTACAATTTGCTGCTCAAACCACTTTATTTACCATACATTGAAGTAAAAAGCTTATAAGTTGCTCTATCTAATCATATTTAAATATTGCCTGTAGACACTTTCAAAGCTGTGATTTGTTCAGTCCACATGATTTGATATTATAAAAGGTGTCATAACACAAAGACCTATAAATCAGAAACACAGAAGGAAAGATCACATAAGAAATAAGATATGGATAAATACATTCTTAACAGATATAAACTTATTATTTGGGATAAGCAGAGAAATTTAAAATAAATTTATAAATGCATCTCTTCCAGGTGAGTCTCCTCAGAGATGACAGTTATAAGATTTTTTTATTTTTATTTGTAAATTACACTAACTAAATGTTACAAAATGATAAAATATCAATTCTAAAATAATTTTGAGTTAAAAATTGTTCAGATTCAAGTTCCTAATGGCCATGATATGGATTTTACATAATGTTAAAACAGGTCAGTCTAGTACTTACAGTGAGAATACTATGCCACAGACCAACTTCTTTTTTGAAGTCTAGAACACACACCATTACTTCTCCTATAAAAAACAGAAAAATATCACACCAACAAATTTATAAAAAATCTGTCATCAAAACCTTAATAAATAATTTAAAAAAAATTATCCAGTTTTAGATTAACAATTTAAAATTAAATGGTTAAACCTTTGGACTGAACATTTTGACATGCATATCAATAAATAATATTTTACAAGGTCATTTAAATGCCCATTGAAGGAACTTACAGATATATAGTGGATGCTGCTTATTGCGATCACAGATAATGAAATCAGAATTACTAAGTCCTGACCAAACGTATAAAAATACATAGGAAAAACATTGTTTATTGTAATCAGTGCTTCGTTTTTTGTTATCACTTTTAATCAGCTTAACCATCTCAAGGCCAAGCGACCCGATGAAGGTTCACCATAAAATAGGGCGTGACAAAGTTGTCATTAAGATTCCCTATGCTCTTGTGTTTCCTTTCCATAATTACAGCACAGTTGTTTTCATTCCTTCGTGAAAGACAGTGCTCTCACATATTTCAATCTTTGTTAACCCACCTTAATAATGGAAGAAATGCATAAGAAACGTAAAGATCTAACCCTTAAAGAAAAAGTTGCCATTTTAGAATGCTATGATAAGTTACCAAAAATGAGGCAACGTAATGCAGCAGTGCACTTAAAAATTTACCAACGTTGAGATGGGAGCAAAACAGAATAAAAACCTAAACTGTAAGAGAAAGAGCAGTGGAAAAGATGACCAGGTCTAATCAGCATTAAAACTTTGGTTTACTAATGTTCTGTCAGACTGTTATTCAGACAGATCCAGAATTGAGAGATGAAGAAGAATATGAAGCTCAAACCCATAGAGCTGATAAACTTCCAATAAGTGCTAAAATGCGAGAGGCGCTTCAAATTTTGAGACTTGGCGTACATCACAGATCAGGCAAGTTTCATAAACAGTATGAATCTGAAAGTTTTATTACGGAATTGCTCTGAAAAAATAGTAGACAGTCAATTTTAAATGAATTTTTCCAATTATTGTTTTAATTGTTTTTAAATATGTCAATAGGCATTAAAATCCAGTTTTCACACTTTTATGTAATATGTTTGCTACCCTATATGAATAAACATTACTGTAACTGCTGAATTTTTATTTCATCAGTTAACAATATCATTTGGTTATTGTTATCAATGCAACTGTGTCCCGAAGTGATCACAATAAGCGGAATCCAGTGTATTTATTGATAAAGTTAGAAATATTTTATCATTTCATTGCATTGAAAAATGGTGGAATATGTATCATCTTGGGGCACCAGAACCATCAAACAAGACCCTGCAACAAGTCATACCCTAGCTATTGCAAGCAAAGTTGGTGAAAGAACTTAAAACATTTATTAATAAAGTTAGAAATGTTTTATAATTTCACTTAACAACAATTTCAATGGACCATACTGAAATGCTGTAATAAACCTTTATAACTTTCCACTATAATAAAAGTATGTTGTTGTTTTTTGTTTTTTTTAACAAACCTACCTTCAGTATAATTACATGCTGCAGTTAAAGCTCGACAATGATTTACAAGAGCTGATCTGGTTACTGTGACACCTTTCATGGAGTAATCTTTATCAACAGTATACTGGAAAAGAACATGAGAAAACTAATTGAGTATATTCTAAACTCACTAGGAAAAAACTTATTTTGTTTCTTTTATGGTCAGGAATGTTTTATCAAATAATAATGCTGATTAATGCACTTAAGAAATGGCTTTAAGTAGAAAACTTTCTTTATATTAATCCCAATAAATAATTCACATTTTTGTACAGTCAAACAATGATGATCTGGAAGAGATAAATTAATTTACTAGATATAAAAATAGTTCCTCAAGATTTAACATCTATAAACCTGAAGTCCATGTTAAAATCACCTTAAATTTTCAATAAAACAAATGTAAAGAAAGAAATAATTAAATGGAAGATCATCAAAAAACATTTGTAATAATAATATTTTGTGTACCTGCCCTAATACTAGCATTCTAACAGACACAAAATTTATAATTTCTTTGACCTTCGGTATATCTATGCTTCAAATAATTAGATATAAAGTGGAGCCTCATTATAATGCAGTAGTTGGAATCCACATCACTGAACCATGTTACGAGTTAGCTGCATGATATTGATGTCCTGTCCAACTGCCACATAAGGTGGGTCCATGATAAGTTCATTCACATCCCATTTGGTGATCATGTATGATTTTCTCTTCTTGGAATTGATGTTAGTAGCAGACATGATGATCATTGTTGAAATCATACAAGTACTGATGTTTTGCAACTGCTTGGGTGCTTCATTTATAGTGGCCTCAGAGACAGTCAATTAGAATAACCAAATTTCATTGGTCAATTAGTAAATTATCATAACCGAGTAGATACTAAAAAATTTTGATTAAACACTCTTAATTCACAATGATTAATTAACTTTTCGTTATACCTATAATTTTGGGGTCCATGGGGGATCTTCCTTATACTGAGACCTACGTTATAGCAATTTGCATTATAGCGAGACTCTGCTGTAAAATAATTATAAAACTCTGCATTTTATCAAAAATAATCATACTAACTATGGGTAATTCACAGATTTTAGCTTAAAGGGTATTATGCTTGTTTATAACACAGCCTGTAATTTTATAATTACTGGTGTGTCACAGTGGGTTACAGATCAGTTCTGATGTTAAGTTACTGTGAACAAACTTATCAACAATAACAAGTGAACCAGGTAGATATAATATGACAAGTAAAAGAAGAACCCACAAACAATTCATCAAGAATAAACAGTTGAAAATTAATTACAGTTTTACTGTCACTTTCTTTTTTAACCTAATACAATCCTAGATGTATATCTGAAATCTAAATACTTCAACTGGAAGAACAAATGTCACAAATGTTGGCAGCACTGCTATTGGACCCCCCCCCCCCCCACACACACACACTCTCCTTTCCATCCATTATATAAATGTATATATTCAACTGCTTGAAGAAACAGCTATATCAACATTTTTACAAAAACCACTGTTTTGAAACAAATGTGTAAGATATTTTCATTTTATGGTCCATTCATACAGTCTTCAAGACTTCCTTCACCAATCTCAATAACCAAAGCTATGCAGTTCACTTTTGAAACTGAGACTAACAACTCTTTACCATTCCTGAAAATCATGTGACAAAAATTAATCTCAAACAGTACTCACATGTACAGAAGGAATATACATGCTAACAAATACTTAAATCAAAAAACAAACCAATCAATTCTCTCTTACAAGAAAACCTAAAAACACAAATCAAGTTTCTTGTTTGCTCATTCACAACAGTTATCATAACAAATTAATCAAGGACACAGCTAAGTCTGTTATCAACAATATTTTTCCACCTTCCACATTTAAAGACAAGGATAAAACGATCACCTTATCATGTGTACCAAATATTGTGAAAAAATAAAACATCTGTTTGGAAAATACAATATAAAACTGTTTTCAAATCTCACCCTCTTCTTAGAAACATTCTTATGCAGGTCAAGAGAACCTTAACACAACTAAAAAATGTGGTAAATGACATTAAGTGTGAATACTTTAAACACTATACTGTAAAAACAAAGTGACCTGTTCATATCTCAAAGTCTGATCACCAAATAGATACCTGAAATGATAGTACAGATAATTCAATGATAGCCAAACATGCCAGGAAAACAAGTGTATTCTCAACTTTAAAAAAAAAACATTTTGGACAGGGATTTCAACAGGAAGTAAATTAAAGGCCATTTCCATTGTATCATACATACTTAGTGAATTATTAAAAAATAACAATAATATTGACATCTTAACCCTTAATTTCTGAGAATTTCACTGATCTGAAAGTATTTTGTTATACTTTATACAGTACTGTTTTCTTGGAAAATTAAATTAGTCCATAGCAGTTGTCATCTTTTAAATTTTCTCTACAATGATACCAGTCTAGTTAGGCCTAAACTAACCAACTTTATGCCTAATTAAGACTACAGCACAGGAGTTAAAAACTCAACAAATAATCCCTCAAATAACATATGAAAAAACGTTTGTGCATTTTATATATATAATCCCACATTCATTCCAAGTTTTAAAACTTATTTAAAGAGATTTCATGTTTTTTTTGCAGCAAGGTATAGCATAATATAACTGTTGTAGAGTCTTTGTTACGTTCCACCCAAGTTAACTCAAAAGTTAAAGTTTTTAAGAAGATATTTTTACGCACCTCTATATAACCAACAGCTTCTTCTGTTAACCTAGGAGGTGGCATCCAATCCTTAGGAGGCCTGCCAAGATTTTCAGTGATAAACCAGTGAAGTTTTGGCCAACCTGTCAATCACATAGATAAATTATTATGTACATCATTGGCTTTATCTACGTAATTGATCACTCAAATAAAGTTGTTTAAATTACACAAGAGGTTTAGTTAGTCCCCATTTTTATGATCAGGATTACACAGGTTCTGACAACAGTTTCTGGACTTAAGAAGCTTGTAGGTTCTGACAACCGTTTCTGAACTTAAGAAGCTTGTAGGTTCTGACAACCGTTTCTGAACTTAAGAAGCTTGTAGGTTCTGACAACCGTTTCTGAACTTAAGAAGCTTGTAGATTCTTGCCTATAAAATGCTTTTTTTTAGGAAAATTTTTTCCATGGAAAGAATTGAAAAATACAAAACAATAGTAACAATGATTTTATTTATACAAAATATCAAGCACTAATTAATTAGAAAAGAAGATTATAATATTTTATAATTCCATGGATAAAATATGCACATTCTTGGACAGAAACAGACCCAAAAGTGAGGTTGTCTTATAGATAGGTCTCTTCGAAGGTCAAGGCTGACAAGTAGGAGGTCATCTTAAGGAAGCCTAACAGGTGAGGATCTACAGTATTTATTAAAAATATGTAGAAGTATCTTTGTAAATGTTTGTGTATCATGTCTGTTAACGGAAATACATAACTGTTACATAGCTTTTGATAATTACCTAACACAACTATAATTCTCTAGTTTAAACATTTTATAAGTTTTAGTAACACTTTGAAAGAGATTTTATAATCGCAAGTGTTTTAGAATGAATTTTAGCTGGGTCTTATGGTAAGTTTCAATCATGATGTCAGAAAAATAGGTAGGTTCAAGAAGTCTTGATATAAAAATGATAAAAACCCTATAACCCAAGCACTTTTAAAAGGTGGACCTTTCTTCCTCAGGTGCAGACTGGGAATCAGTCAACATATTGTAAATGCTGAAACCTATCTTTTGTATATTTGTCTGATTTTGTGCAGATACTGTCTTCACTAGCTATTTCTAATTTTCAAGTAACAGACTATAGGGAAAGCAGCTAGTCAACATCGCACACTGCCAACACTTGGGTTACTACTGTCTGACCACAAAGTGGGGTTTGACCATCACTCCATTTATTTTATAATAAACCCACGGCTACAAAGTACAAAACTTCTTTTTGTTGTTGTTGATAATGGGACATGAACCACAGAACTAAAGCTCTATATTCTGATACATTAACCACTAGGCTGTGCTCAGCCCCTTATGGAGAAAACTGAAGCTTATTCTAAGTACCTGTAAGTTATGTTCTTCTAACTATATATAGATATATAACAAAAATAAAACATGCTTCTTTTGTACTTGGCTTGGTCAGTCTCTTGAAAAAACTGCCTGATCTAGATTGAAACATTTTTTTTACATCAAAGTATTTTTAATGTCTGCCATGATGCAACTTTACAACTTATGTAGCAAAATTGTTAGTTAATGTTAAGAGTTTCTCCAGATGCCAGATCTACAGTGTTAATGAATCGTACAGTAGTTCACTGCACGTACACAGTGTAAGCTAGTCTTCGAACAGAAAATAATTTATTTTGGACAATATATATATATCTAATTCATTTTTTTATTTGAGTATAATATTAGGCAATATGTTACAACAAGAAGTATAATTTAAAAATTAAAATTAGTTCAAATTACCTTTGAATGTGTGAATCTCTCCAGTAGCAGTCTTAGGTAGTCCTTTGTAACATGCTTCAGAAGTGAGAGCATAATTAATTCCACAATTACCTAGCAAAAACCCTATTTGTTGTGAATCAGCATCCTAGAAGAAATAATAAATAGTTAGAACTTTCTAAATTACTCATTTAAACCCATCTAATAGTTTGACCCTGTTTGTTTGCATGCTACAGGTTATTAACCTATTAACTGCAGCAGGATCAGCTCAGTTGCCATTTTCTGACTCACAGATAAAACTGAGTTGCCATCAATCACAATAAAACGGTAATTTTCGTCATTCGCATAGAGTTATAGTTATATATGTGTGTGACTGACGGATATTTCCGTCATTCACAACTGAGCCATAGAACTTCAGTGATGGAAATATCTGTCATCCACAGTTAATGGGTTAAGTTACTACACAGTTAATATTAAATAAAATGTAAACAAATATTAAAAGACTATTCTCTTGGTTAAATGTAATATTTTTTGATATACTAAGATTAATTTTTTTTAATACTAACAAAAAACAGAATACTCTAAAATAAGAAAGCATAATTTCAGTATACTTACTCTGATTCTTCTCTATAAAGAGATTTTTGGGACTACTTACAATTATATTACACAGTCCAGAATAATATTGTCATAGCATACCAACACCACAATTATCACAAAAGACTGACTATGGGTTGTTGATTTGTACAGAAATGCTATATGAAAATGTGTGGGAAATTTAGTTTTAGTTTTTCAGAAACTATACATGTTCTTGAACAGTATTCAAATGACCAATTTCTTTCTGGTTGAAAGATAGACAACTATCAACTGTTAGTGAAATTTTTATCCTTCAGCATTGATTGCAGCCTTTTTCGGGCTACAACTCAGTGATCTGAAAGATCAACATAAAAAAATAAAATAAAATATATTAGCATTAACAGCTGAAGGTGTCACTGAAACTGTTCAAACAACATTACCTGCAATTTTCTCGCTTCCACTAATATCTTTAATAATAATAATAATAATACATAAACATGAATTCATATTTCACACTTTAAAATCAAGTTGGTATAGTTTTATCCGAGCATGCAATAAGACTTGATTGTGAGATGACATATTCAAATATTTCATGACTTACACTAATCTTGAAGGCTTACACCAATAACATCAGATGCAATTATCAAAATTTACCCCTCCTTCTTATATTGTTACATAAGAAATAAAACTTGTTATATAATTATTCCATGGCCAGCAGCAGCAAAAGTTAGAAACAGAGTTGTAGTCTTGAAATGATAATCTTCAGGAGTACTTTCAACATTTCAAGGTCCAAAAAAAAACACAATAATTATATCATTCAAACTTATAATTTATCACCTTTATAAAGTTAAATAATCAGTTTCACTATTTCTTCTTCCACACTAGCTCTTATGTTAAGTTATATTTTATAATCTGCGATAATTATCAACATTATATCATCAGTATTTACCCTCCTCGTAAGGGGAACATCAACTGGAACTGGTACTACTCCCACAGTTAAGCATCCGTAGAATGCACACATGAAAGAAACTGGATCATTGTTAGGGTACACGAGTGCTACCTGTCAATAAAAATCATCGTTCAGCCATTAAAATAATTTCTTTCTTTAAGGATCAAAGAAGAACGAAAAAAAAGAAATAAAATGTCTTGACCATCTTGATCAAGTTCTTTTTCAACAATCAAATAAATTCTGATGTTTAAACTTCCTTCTATTATCACTGAAAGTTTTCCTTCCTGTACATTTCAAATAGAATCAAATACCTCATACCAAATGATACAGTAAAAGATGATTAATTTATTTAAAATGGGATGACTATCTGACAACAGTGAAGATCATTTAACCAGTTAACGAACTTATCTGCTATTTCGTGGGATAGTTACAGATAGTTTGCGACTGCCAGGCATAGCAGATATTTCTACATTCCCGTGCCTGTTTCCTTATTCGTCAGCTATAGAAAGTTTGGGCACTTCATCGTTGATCGGAGACTTAATTATGAAATAAACATCATCATTATACATTCTATTTTTATTGTTGGCTTATCCCTAAAGTAAAGTTTACTTTTATTCTTTATTCTAGTTAAATACAATTCTAATTTCATTTTGTTGTAATTAAACCACAATAAACTGTTCTATTGTTGCTCCGACTTCAACACATTATCATTTCTTTCATTAAATACAACTAACAAATCACTACACCCTTCTTCCCACATACTAAATACTCAAACGTAAAATTTTTGGAAAGATCGGGTGATTATGTGCTAGGTTTAACCTTGAGATTACCACAACAGTTTCCCTTTTATTTAGAATGAAGGCAAAATCTTGTCTTATGTGCTCATTCTTGTAATTTTATTTATAAAAGTACAAATATTATTTGTCTACAAACACAGAGAAAAATCTAAAGTAAATATTCTTAATTGCAACATTCAAATGAGTAACAATGTTTCCAATTCATATTTAAATAATAACCAAATATTCACTTTAATAAAAAGTGATGTGATTTAAAAAAAATACATCCAAAACCACCAAAAGTCATAAAACACTATAAAAATTATATTTGGTACAGCACCTGATTATGTAATGCTCAGCTATTATCCTTTATGATGGTTTACGTCAGAAACAAATAATCATAAAATTACAAAAACATAAGAGTAGAAAAAGCACACTATGGCAAACTACACAAAAAAGTCTGTCATACGAGGAAAGTACAATATTGCAGTAGACAACATTAACCTGATAATTATTATATTTCACAATTTAAAGGCTAACAATATCTTGAGCTAAGCTGGAAGTTTCAAAAAAAATTCTTGTCTTGTGATACGTTAATATACAACCTTATTATCCTACACAAATATAATGTCTTTTACCACAGATCAGTACCGGTGAGTACCAGCAGAATTTCAACCTTTCTCGCAGCCAACTTTTCTAAATGTACAACCATCTTTTCTCTTCCTTAGACACGAAAGTCATTGAAATATAATAAGTTGTCATTTGCTGTACAATGTTCTCCAAAAATAACCTCTTCTGTCATATAGCCATTAGCCTATAAAGTTGGTAAAAATATAATAATAATGTAAAAACTCACTCGATCTCCAGGTTTTATTCCAATTTCTCCTTTTGATCCTGCTTTGTTCAGAATGTTATAAGCTATTTTCTGTGTACGACTTAGCAATTTTCCTTACAAACAAATAGAGAAGAAAAAGAAATATTAATTCTTAGGATAAAAGAAAAACACTAACTGACAACATTAAGTTTAATAGATGGTATGAGAAAAATGAAAAGCACCTTTCTTTAAGGAAAAAAAAATATTTCAAAATAACACTAATATACATGTAATTTGAGAAAAATTCATCCATACAACTGCCAGTTTTCATAATGTTTTATGACAACAGTGACATTTACCCAACAATAATTATTCAAAATACTGTAACATACACAAGGTCAGCATTTTTACAACAGTGATACTTAATAACAAATCTTACAGTTTTTGGAATGTTGAATGGATGGACATAATCATTTTCATAACATCGTTTAAAAATAAAACTACTAGTACTGTGACATTTTAAATCAAAACTACTAATACTGTGACATTTTAAAATAAAACTACTAGTACCGTGACATTTTAAAATAAAACTACTAGTACTGTGACATTTTAAAATAAAACTACTAGTACTGTGACATTTTAAAATAAAACTACTAGTACTGTGACATTTTAAAATAAAACTACTAGTATACCTCTGGACAGCTTCTTCTAAGGTTATAGGAAGACCTGAAGGTACCTGTAAAGTTATACATTATGGATCTTAATTATCTTTTAAGAACAAAAAACATAATATATTTTCAGGGAATATTGAAGTACTAAAACAATTACTATATTTAAATGTACTTCTGATATATATATATGTTGTAAAAAGTTAATTACATTTCTCAAGGTATAAGCTTTACAATTTACAACTTTCAAAACCTACTGTATAAAATATCTATAAATTATATTTATAAATTCATTTCTCTGCAATGTGACTAAGTTTTATATAAATATTCATTTTCCTCTAATACAGTGACGTCGTTTGAAGTTAAGCACAAAGCTACACAATGGGCTATCTGTGCTCTGCCCACCATGGGTAGTGAAACCCAGTTTCTAGCATTGTAAGTCCGCAGACATCTAATACAGTGAATATAAGAAGTGTGAATTTCAGACTAGACTAACAAACAAGCTGATATATTAAAATTAAAGTCTGTACGTAAGGGTTAAACATTTATTATATTATAACTTATGACATATAAAGCTTTACACACGGTTTTAGGTTACCAAAAGACATATTATTCATGAAATACGGGAAGACAACAATCTTCCAAAATAATGTTGAAATGGATAAACATGTTAGCTCATCAAAGAGACAAACCTGTCCATGTTTTGGGGTCAGATCTACTATAGTATAGAAGCACATTATGCTAATATAATAATAAGTTGGCAAACAACGATTTATAAGTATAATGAAGTGATTTATTTTTGAGAAAGCATACTAGATGTTTCGATAGAACATTGGTCTCTCTTCTACAAGTATCCCCCAAAGAGAAATCACTTCATTAAGCTAATAAATCAATCTTTATCAACTTGTTATTATAAGCTACAAGTGTTAGGTAATAAATTAAGGAGATGGGTACATCCATGGAAACTAATGATACTAAGTTTTATTTTTAGAATTGAAAACAAATTGAAACAGATACTTAATTCTGAAATACTTAAGCCTTTTCTTGTTGAGTTTTTCTCATTCTGTCAACAACCACGTGACTTTAGGTTTGAATGTCTTTGACACCATGCATTGCATGTGTTACCTTATTCAAAGTTCTCTACTCTTCAACCTTCCATGTGACTTTTTCTTGTCACCCAATGTTGTTGTGGTCTACACATGTTATTTTTACTGTCCCAAAGCTTGGCACCTGGTGTCAGGGAAACTACATAAGTCTGTTTTCCTGCAACAAGCCAGATGCCAGACTTGATTATTTGTACTCGTGACGTTGAAAAACGTACGTCTTAGTTGTGGGGAGGTGGATGTCAAAGTATTTCAGATGCAACTGCCCAACTGAAATTAATTTTAATTCTAAAAATGTCACATTCAAATCAGGTAGACTTACCCCTGAAAAGGAAAGGATCAAAACAACATTAAGTGGCAAGAAAAAGTACAACCTGAGCATAATCCACAACCAGAGCGAGGAAGTTACTGTCGAGTGAATGGATATGACTGGTAAAAGTCTTCACTACTCAACAGAAAACTTATAGAACCAAAGCAAGGCCAAATGAAATGGCAGTGAACTGATAAACTACCTTCTGATGGAAAAAAAAAAGTAAAAAATAGCAATATGACAAATGAATCAGGATATGAAGACAAGCATCTTGGATACCCACCTTTGTCACTGAATGTCCATACCGAAGTAAGTTTCATGACATCCTCATATTTTCTACTTTGAAATGGGAAATCTCAAGAAATGATCAAGATGATATAGATCTATCACAGGTCTCTAATATCCAAATTTTTTCAGAACTATGAAAAGGCAGTAGTGAAAATACAGAGACACATGTTGAACAATTTCAATGGTTCTTGTCGTAAGAGATCCAAGACAAAATTTGTCCAGTAAGTCAAACAAAAGGTGGAAGAGCGGAGAATTCTTAGTGAAGCGACAATGATTTAAGGAACAAAAAGTCATATGGTTGTTGACAGAGCAAAAGGTTTACAACATTTGAACTCACAACCCGCAGATTGTGAGTCAAGCTCTCTAGCCACCA
Organism: Limulus polyphemus; assembly: GCF_000517525.1. Lineage (NCBI taxonomy): Eukaryota > Metazoa > Arthropoda > Merostomata > Xiphosura > Limulidae > Limulus > Limulus polyphemus. The sequence goes on from NW_013667150.1 coordinate 243,296, forward strand.
GGCAATGTCCCATGGGTTGCATATTCCTGATATTTAAATAACTGTTATTCATAGCATTGCTAGCGAGTCAAGTTTCTGTCTTTATTGTAAACTAAAACCTATATATAGATAATTACATTATAAATACCTGAAATAATTATAACCAAGTAAAAGATTAGAAGCCTAGACATTTTATATTACTAACCTTTGAACATAGCTGCAGTGTAGACGTAAATTATCATTTTTACTATAAACACCTACAAATACTATTTACCATTAGCTGCTCTCCTAAATGAGGTGTCATGGTGCTTCCTTCTGATTGAGGTGAGTTGGGATCTACTTGGTTAGCTGCAACTATATAGTGTCACAAATTTTACACCAATAATGCTTGACAGAAATCTCGTTACAAACATTCAATGTCACTCTTTTTCTCTTTTTGATACTTTGTCCTTTCCTATTGTGTTAATTAAAGCTTCAAACTAATGATATGGACAATCTAGTATTACATTAAGTACCAGTAGCAGAAAGTACAGGTATATTATACTAGCAGAGAACCCGGCATTGCTCGAATGAAAATGGCTTTAAACATCCTGAATTATTTTGATTAAATCAACCATATCAGTTGTGATTTTTTGCAAAAAAATCAAAATGATTTCTTTACCAAATTAAATATTTCGATTAAAATCAATAAAAATAACAATGTGCAAAAAAAAAAAAAAAAAAATTAGCTAAAGCTATTTTAATCAAAGCAAAACCAGATACATAGTTCCTGCTTCTTGCAAGACATTTCAAGTTTCTATAGCAAAATTGCCTACCTTCTGGTGTCCTGATTTCTGCTGTGTTTGCAGGGTATTCTGATTTTATTATCGTTCCACTTAATGAACAATTGATTAATGCAAGCAGAACAAAAGATATGGTTGAAGCAAGCCTATTTAGTTGAGAGAGTGTGTCATTTAATGAACAACTGATTTATTCTCTTCTTATTGCAAAACAATGTTGAGGTAAATTTGCCGACACCAAACGTTTTTGTAAAGTCATCGTATAGCTGATTCTTGTGAGTACGTGCAAGCATAACAAAAGATATGGTTGAAGCAAGCCTATTTAGTTGAGAGAGTGTGTCTGCGTGTTCAAGAGAAAACATCACCTTTTTTCGGTTAAGGGGAGTTAGAGAGTACACGTGTATCTGTAGAAGAAAAAGGGACGAAGGGAGGGGGGGAAAGAGCACAAATGAATGCTCCACAAAGTTTTTACATTATAACTGATCATGGATAGAATGATTAGGAGAAGTCCTCACACAGAGAAGAAATGTAAATAAGAACCCAAAAAATCTGGTGTTTTTTTTAATTTCAGACCAATTGGTCTTCCTTTTTGACAAAAGTCATTTTGGTCCCTATTTGTGGGCTGAAAACGGCCTCCGAGGTCATGGCCATATAGCCCATGCTACTTCCCGCATAAAGCTGTATTTGAACGCAGAGTTTGAAGTTTGTAGCTATAAAGATGTGGCCGAGCATAAGGAACAGACCCACAGAGAGATAGACGTTCACGCTTATATATATATATATATTACTATAAATTGGTCAGCAACAAATTTCTAAGTCTACAACACTGTAAAAACAAAACTGTCCACAGAGCTATTTGACACAGTTTAGTATACATATGTTTTTATATGCAGTATCAAGACTTTCATTAATATTGTATTTTCCTTTTCTAAGGTTGTTTACAGTATTTCATATATTTTACTTAATATTTCTGACCATCTATTTAAAAATTTTTCATTCAATACTCCCCAAGGCAGTAAGTAAAACCATATGTACATTCTCAACTCAAACCTTTTCTTCAAAAGTTGATACCTATTCTAACTGCTTGAAAAGACTGTTTAAACTCTGAGAATAGAAATTTTACAAAACAAGCTGTAAATCTTTGTTAGTTTGGGAAGTATTTACAATTATACAAGCTTGATAAAGACCTGTAACATATTGTTACGACAGCAGGGGTCACATGACGCTAGTAACACGTCATATTCTCGAACATTCACGTCCCTTCCTGAAGTCTCAGGAGGTTACTAGATATGCGGTATTCTTGTAGATATATATATACGACCGGTAAGAACTGAAGGCAACAATGTAATTGAACTGCAGACAGAGATTGACGATTGAGTCGAGCACGTGAGTTGTTCGTTGTGAGTTATAGCATGACTGTGGAAATTAAGTGTATTGCAAAGTTGTATTCAGAAAGAATAAACCAATTTTATTTAAGAAAGGACTTGTATCGGTAAAGTTTCTTCGGAAAGAATTTTTACGGAAAATTAAATAACGACCAGAGACGTAACAATATCTTTTACAATAGGCAATGTTTGAATAATTTGTAACAACTGATTTGTGGTTCCTTGCTTGCTTCAAACAAGTTTCAGGAAGAAGAAGACATTTCTCTAATATACAGTAATGACATCACACATACAAGTTCCTTCATTCAAAGTAACACAAAGAATGAAAATCAAATTTTTATACTAAGAATGTTTTAAACTACGCATGTTAAATGTTTTCCCCGATAAATATAAAACAACAGCAAGAAGACAGAAACATGCTATATAAAACATCAATTCTATTCATTTGATAAATGTAAATCAGAAACACATGACAATGGTTAAATTCACAGTATGTTTAAACATTTTAAATCATGAAACAAAACTAATATCATGAACATGTGAATAAAAAAAGAAGATATATATTAGGACTTATCTTAAAATTCATATCAGAAGACAGCTGTAAAGATTAATGATGAAAATGGTACATATTAAAACATATTGAACTAAGCTTGCCTAATTAATATCACCTTTAAGTCAATTATTAACCTTTGATTTAGTGTCATCTTTGTGGTTGTCTCTTCTAGATTTCTGTTGAGCATTATTTAATCACATATTTGGCAAAAAATACAGAAAAATATATTACTATTTCTTAGCAGCATTCTGAATTGGTTTCACAACAAGTTTACTCACTTTCTAAGTCTGTTTCATCATCAACATAAAACTCTGGTAAAGGTCTTCTCTTCGGACGCTAAAGATGGTAGAAATTATATCAATTAATTTCCAAATTACAAAAAAAATAATAATCATTAAGAATTAATGATTATCCTTCCCACGTTTTTCATTCTTTAAGTTAGGGTTAGAGATTCCAAACAGTTAAATTATTTCAGAGTACAAAAAAAAACTTGAAATTAGGAATTAGTTTGAATTCATTTATTTTACCATTCCAAACAAAAACTGTGATTTCACAAATGTGGATACATATACATCCTTTTCAACATTCACAAACACAAAGAAAAACGTTTTTTTGTTACCTTTAATGTGTTGAGTAGTTGTTGAATTTTAGATGATACTTTCCATTTTCCAGTTCCTAAAGAGGACCAACATTACAATATTTATGTCATTCTACAAAAACATACTGGAAATTTCCTAACCAAATAAAAATTTAAATGGGTAAGTTACAAAAATTACATATGGATGGGATACTTAAATACAAGTATAGAAGAAAAATATGTTTTTAATACTGAATTTTTAAAATAATATAAAATATTAGACATTCTGGGAATTATCAGTGGTTATATTTAGTTGATATATATATATATAATTGCTCCATATTAATACATAAATAACCAGTTTATCATAACCAGTGGCAATAAAAAAAGTAAATAAAAACCTTTCTTTTTGGTGTTACATTATACATACAGTTACCTGTTACTTACTTAATTTATTCTAAAGCTTAGAAATTTATTTCTGGAATACAGCATGCTCAGTGGCAAAAAATATTTAACATTGATTCCTTCTATACTGTTTATTTTATTCAGTTGTGAGCTGCATATCAATTATTAATAAATGTAATAAAAATACATATAGTAGTATGTATTCCCTTTATCTTGTATATCACAACAAATCAGCTTAAAATTAACTTAACAAAGCTCTATGTACGATCAGATAATAGAGTTATTTAACAGGTACTGTTAATTACATGTTACGTGTAATGAGCTCAATACCTGTGTTGTACTTTAATCCTGCTGCTGAGTGTTGTGTTACTCGTACAGAAGACATATGAGCTTGATTGTATCTGTGGAATTGTTCTCCCTGATGTTGAATCCCCGTGTTGCTTGTGAGATCTGGTTGAGTCCTCAAGTCTACAATAAACAACATTTGTTTTTATAAGATCTAGATAAAGTAACGTCATTGATGACTACCCAAAATCCGAATAAAATTTTAAACAAAGATTACATAAAAATGCATTAAGCTCATTGAAAAACACTTACATGAGTCATACACTTTAAGTTATGTTTACAGTTCATTTAAAAAAATACACATTTAAAACTTTTAGCCTACACACACCTACAGTAGATTAAACTGTTACTTAATGAATTATATACATCTTAATCTCAATCTGAGAATTTGACTTCTTATATACAGATGTAAATAATAATAATTATAATAAAAACAAACATTCCTAAAGCATATGTCTTAAAATTTATGTCCAGGTTTGCTTACATTAAAAAGTTACATGATATTTTTGAATTAGTATTTATTTGAAATGGATATCTGAAACTGCAATGCTACATTATGCAACACACACATATTTATTAAGTTAACAATTTATATAAAACAAACTATAATGCTACATTATGTGACACATTTATTCATTAAGCTAACAATTTACATAAAATAAACTACAATGCTACATTACGTGACACATTTATTTATTAAGTTAACAATTTATTTAAAACAATCTGAGGTATCCATACTTTTTATGGGTTATAAAGTTAAAAAAATGTGGGGGGGAGTAGATGTTATAATAAATAGCACAAAAATCCTAACTTTCACACAATTTATTTATAACATATTATTACAGTATTCATTATTACCTCACTAAAAGTTTAATATAAGATTTAGGAACTAAATAAGTACACTCAAAACACGATATACACTGCTGTGCGATGGTCAGGTTGACTTTGTAGGAAGAGGGTAGTGGCCAAAGTAGAGGTGGTAAGTGTGCTTTCTGTTACCCATTTTCAACAACCAGCTCTTAATGTCTTTCTACAGTATTTTACATAATTAGTTAATTGACAGTCATTGAAAAAAAAGAGCTCTACAAAATCATTTACGTATGTAAAGTGTAATACTAAAGTATAAAGTAATCAACTCAGGATAGATTTAACAAACATAACTTACAATTAACAGAACACTATTATTTATTTACTCACGAGGCGTAAGGTTCTGCATCACATCTGCTAAGTTTGTCATACCCTCATTAAGACTTTTACTATGTTCAAACCCAAAATCTCCACGACTGCTACTACTACCACCACTGTCGAGGCGACTGTCTGTCTGGTTAGGAGGAGTTTCTATATTTGAAGATGTACTAGATGTATCAGATTGGACTCCATAGGCTTGATGGAAAGTTTGTGAGGAACTTTCCTGTTCTGGAGTGCTATCTTCATTCAGGACACTGTCTTCATCTGATGATGAGTCTATACAAATTGAATTTATAACTGCATTGAATAAATTTTTTCCTCTAAAACATATCTAGGTTTTTAAATGTTCATAGGCAGATCAGTATTACTGAATATTATGTTTCAAACTAGCAAAGGTTTTACATAAAACATTGAGACATTAGTAGTCTACAAACTTTTGCCTGAGTCCACACATAAATAAATAAATTTATGCCTTGTTACATACAGGTACAATGTACATAACAGGTTTTAATGTTATGTTACTAATTTACAAAAGTTTAAAATTCCAGTTCATTTATTTAATAATCTTAGCACAGTACCATTACCCATAAGCCAATTTGTGCACTGTATAAAACTAGATAAAATTTACAGTTATTACTCAGACAGAAGTCTTGGTAAATCAGTTCAACCTTGTATAAAACTTTAAACAATTCAAGTTGAGGCCCACATGCAGATAGTGAAGTATACACTAAATTTATTTTCCTGTTTCTTTCTGTTTATATGCATGATTAAGGAGAAAATTGTGGTTGAAACTATATAAAAAAGTTGAACTGATTTTCAAGAGCAGCACACAAACACAAGAACAAATATCAACATTACAAAAAGTGATCAACCTTACAAGTTAGATGAAGACTGTATTCATCATTATGGTGTTCAGAGAAATTTAGATAATTATACAGTTTGTACTCAATCAAACTCGTATTTTCCAGTCAGTCCAACATGTCTTATGATAATACTCAGTTTTGTCTGTCCTGAAAATTCAGGCACACCTTATTACATAAATACACATGTGCATGCACTTCATTTCAATGGAGTAAATATACTATAGTAGATATTCTGTACAACATATTAAAAGCTTATCAAAGTTTTTAAAATGTTCTAACATTATAAGTTTATATATTGATAGTGTTAAGTATGGTAAAGTTTAGCTCTAACTAAAATAAAGCAAAAAACATACAAAAATTACAGTGTTCATTTATTTCTAAATTGAATATAGGCTGTACCTAATAAAAGCTTAACTAATGTTAGTCCTAAGACGAGTAAACTTACAGATTTCAGTGTCCGTGATTAGAATTCGTTTGTATTATTCTAGAAACCCTGTATTTAAAAAAGTACTGTTGCAATAAAGATATTGATCTGACCACCAATTTTTTGCAGGTCTGTGCTAGTTACATTTAATTTACTGTTTAACACATTAAGATCAAAAGGAGCTACAGTTCTTCCAAATAAGTAATGTTTATAAATAAATGAAGTGAAAGAAAAAAACTAGACTCAATAAGATTAACCATTGTGTTTTAATGGCAATCTACAACATGTTTAAGTTGCCAACAAAATAACCTTAGAACTTGAAAACAATATATAGCCAACATACCATAGTTCTTAGGCTAAATGTTTCTACATGAAGTATAAGGGTTAAAAGTGGTATAATAAAAGCATTACCATCATATCTCAACACAATGAAATACAGTTGTTTGTAACAACAGTTATAAAAGATTGAGAATTAAGTTTCAGTTACAGACAAACATGAAACTTGTTAATGTTTACATGTCTTAATGAAAACTGGAAACTCAACTTCTAAAGGTTAAGATTTAAGGAATGCATATGGTGACATAACTGCCCTGAAAGACTCAAATAGCATCATACAAGTTCAAATGTAACCCAGTGACAAATACTCATATTCTGCTTCAAAAGTTTAATACATAAAAGCAAGTATCATATCACATGAAAACTTCTCTGCTTTTCAAACAAGATCAAACACAATCTTAATTATACATATGTTTCACAAAAAAAGGATTTCCGTACGAACTTATAGAACTTTGTCGTGGCATTATATACCATCAAATACTACATAAAGAAAAATAAAAAATAAATTCACACTTTTATTCAGTTTAAACATACTAATGAAATTAACTATTACTAATACCAAGAAATATTTTATAAGGAATTTTTTATGCTTTGGGTATTCGAAATGGAGCTGAAAATTTGATTACAAAAAAAAACTTTTGAAATATACAGTAATAAGTATAAATACATAAGCTTATTACTATGTAATTTATAAAACAATGGCTTTGTACCTATTGATGTTATAATATGTACATTGAATATCAGTGATGTATCTGCTTATTATAAAAATCAGTGCTAAAAAAAGAACAGGAGCTCAAAAATACAACATTTTTTGCATCTCCGCAAACTCCTGCTAGGAAATCTGGGGAGCTCCGTATAGACATAGTGGCATGAGAGGCAAAAATCAAGCAGAAACAAAGTTCGAAGCACCCAGCATCACAACAAATATATTTTTGGCATGTTATACAAACAAATTTTTGTCCCAAAAGTAATCAATTTAAGTGACAATATAAACATTTGAAAAATGTTGTTTAAACTTTCAACTATTCTATTATACTAATATACTGATATAATGGAATATTAATACAAATTAATTGAGATGCAACATATCACAAAATAGTAAAGCAGGAGTGTGCATTCATGTTAGTATTCTAATTACTATTTGTATTAAGTTGGTAAGTAACTAACTTCATAAATATACATTTAAATTTATAATACTTTTTTAATTTAAAATTATTATAAGCCTTTTTTTGTAAGTAAAAATTAGATGTATAACCTGAACAATTTCAATAAATTTATTAAATTGTATATCATATCTAGACTAATTTTAAATATTATTGCTGAAAAAAATGAAGCGTAGCTGAGCTCCACAATTAAAATAGGCCTGGCAAAAAAAAAATGTTTTTTTTCTCACTCAGAATTAATGTTAATTTCCAATTGTTATTTCAAAACATTTTCATTAATAAGGAAAATTTAAAGTTATTGTAAATCTTAGAATTGTAAAACCAGACCAATTTCTCCACTATCAATATACCTGTTATATTGAGAAAAATTATATACAACAACTTAGATAATCATCCTTATCTCAGAAAAACTTTCCACATACCAAAAGAGTAAATACAAGGGCAGCTCAGCAGTAAAACAATAAAAAAATATAAAGTTAAGCATAACACTGAGGGTTAAGTATATTATATTAAAGTGATAAATGACTTTTTAATAAGAAAATCAGCAAGTCTTATGACAAATGCAGCTGATATAAAAATTCAGTGGAATAGCATATATCAGAACTACATCTTGACATTTCATAGGTAGTGTGATGCCGCTGTAAACTGACCACTTTTGGGAAGGGCATGCAACAGCCTTTTCCAACACAAAACATTCATACACTTATATCTTAAAGAGGTATTCAGGGTGGGGATTTAGAATGTCAAAAATGGGGCACCCATTGTTCTTAATGGCATTAGAAAACAAAAAATATGGATAAACTTGGGGCATAAGAACCATCCAGAAAGAGACCTGCAACAAGTTGCACCCAGCCATGATAATCAAAGTGTGGCATCTTGTAAAAGTGAGAATCCACAAAGATCAGTGGAAAAAGCAGTCCACGTATCCCAGACAACAGTATGGAACATCATCAAGAAAGATCTCCATCTGGAAAAGTGACAAATCACGGGTACACAAGATGCTTCTACAACATATCCACATACCTCAAGAAGATGAAGAAAGAAATGGAAATTCATGCTACTCCATAAAAAAACACCAGTAAAGTCACTGGATTCCTGCGTAATCAAACTACTGAATTAAACACCGGGAAACCATCACCCTTGTACAGTAAATGGAGTATGAAGATGCAGGCAGTAGTATTGTGCTTTTGACATGACAGCCTTTTGCAATGAAAACTATGCTGCAACACTACTGCCAATATGTACAGTCATCAGACAGAGCAAGGCTGGATGTGGTGACATGAACTGTAACGATATGGTGAGGCTCCATAAATCATTTAAATATAATAAAACTCAAGCTCTGTAGTTAGACATTATGGTTGATAGACTTATTATATACAACACAGAAATATTTGTCATCAGGTCTGTTAATGAAAAAGAAACTCAAAAATATTACAATTTATAGACATTCAAAACTGGAATAAAAAGATCAACATAATTTCTTTTCAGGCACATTGAGAGTAAAAAACTGATAGTTTTGGGCACAAAGAATGGTTAACATTTTATTATTAGTTACAGCTGACTAGTTTCAGTAACTATTGGTAATTGTGTTACTGAAATTAGTCAGCTGTAACTAATAATAAGGATTTTGCCTTTCGTTGTGCCCAAAAAATGACACTTTTTGTATTTTTCACTCTTAAAAAATAAACAGATAAAAAAACAGTACACTAACTCCTATCTGGCAGTATGAAGACTTAACAAAATTTTATTCTTACTCGATCTAAAATATTTTAAATTAATTTAGCAACAACCAGGTAATAAGAATTACATATTTAAAGTACAATCAATCACCTACTTAATCTAATTAAATGTTTGATGAATAAATCACTATAAATGACATACACAACCAACCTAATAGACGTCTTTCTCTAGAAGGAGATGTGGCCATTACAGAGGTTCGTTTGGAGGGCATTAGAACTGATGGTTTACCTCTATTCTGCATAGCAGCCAAGGCCTGCTGAACAGCCTCTTGTCTAACTTCTGAAAGAAAAAGAATTATCCAATTATCATTCACCAACAAATACCTAATTTAAGTTTTCAAATAATATTAGCAATAACTAATAAATACAAGATTGGTTAATAAAACGGCATGAGAAAGAGTATGTTGTGAATGTTTCAGTCAAGCACCATTCACCAAGATTATAAATGAGGAAAGAGTATTACATCAAGATATTCATTAAACTTCTAGATTGCCGAGAACCAGAAGGAAGTGCTAAGAAGAAGAGGTGGAAATTTAAGCAGCAGAACAGCAACAGTGAGAATAATAAAGCATGCCAATTACAGAAGAAATTAATCTCCGAGAAAAATACATAAACAAGAGGAAATCCTCAATAGCCACGGCTGTAATTAGATCTCAAATTGATCAAGAGATGGAACTATGAGCCACTGTGCCACAGCTAAAAAACATTTTGCTACATAATAACCAATGATTGTCAAAAAAAAAAGAAAAGCTAGAAGATAAGACTTTTCTTGTGTTCACGGATGACAGTATCAGCTTTATAAAGCAGTAAAGGTTTCTATTTAGCCTACGGGTAACAGAAACTGCCTTTGTTGTAGTTTGATCTTAGTATCTTTACTTACCAGAAACACGAGGACGATTATCTGAAAGCAACTCATATCAAACTCTATTGATGATCATTCTATCACACCTTTTAAGATCTCAATTCTAAAAAAATCAGCTTCCTTTATTAAACTTCTGATTACTTGTTCCTTATACAGCAAGCTTCAACTTCATCCTCTTCCATAAATACCGTATTTTTCGGTGTATAAGACAAA
>NW_013667150.1:254971-257427 GCF_000517525.1 Limulus polyphemus
CACCACCCTTGAAGGCAGCTCATTCCAAAAGCCAACCACCCTGTTTGAAAAGTAATACTGTCTAAACTACAGACATCGTCTACGCTGCCAAAATTTGAACTTATGCCCCTTTGTCCTATTGTTTTCATTTCTAAAAAAGTTTGATGGGTCTACATTACCAATACCCCTAATAATCTTGAACACCTCAATCAAACCCCCCTCACCCTTCTTCTCTCCAGAATAAATAAGCTTAGAGATTTTAGTCTCTCCTCATAGGACAATCCCACCATCCCAGGTACCATCCTAGTAGCTCTTCTCTGAACCTTCTCTAACAATTCAATGTCTTTCTTGAGGAAGAGAGCCCAAAACCGTACACAATACTCTAAATGAGGTCTTACAAGTGATCTTTAAAGTGAACCAATAATATCCCTTGTCTTGTATTCAATATTTTTATAAATGCTACTTAAAATCCTATTGGCCCTATTGCTAGCTACAATACGCTGTTTAGATGACTTAAGTGATTTTGAATCACAACACCAAGATCTTTTTCTTCAACGACAGTATTTAATGTCTTCCCATTTAAATTATAACAATAATTTGAACTGTGAAAACCTACATGCATCACCTTACATTTTAGATAGTTAAACATCATCTGCCACGTACTGGCCCCAAGCATCAAATGTTCTAAATCTCCCTGTAGGTCTGCAGCATCTTTGATACAGTTAGCCAACCCAAAAATCTTAATGTCATCTGCAAATTTCAAAATTTTGTTAGTCATTCCAGAGTCAATATCATTAATATAAATCACAAACAGCAGAGGAAGCAGCACAGAGCCCTGAGGCACACCGCTTGTAACTGTGATCCGGCCAGATCTAACTCCATTTATTACTACTCTCTGCCTTCTACTCTCCAGCCAATTTTCTATCCAATTTAATAAAATTTCCCCCACACCCACAAGGGCTAAAATTTATGCATATCCACACCTGATTTAGAACTAAAACAAATAACCAGAGAAAAAGCTTTCATTAGTCCCTGTTGCTCATGTGGCTACTCTTAAACTAATGGCAGGATTGACTGCCAGTTATAATGCCTCCATAGTTTAAAGTTTTTGGTGGCACATCTTAAGGACCAGCACCAAGAAGAGGGGTGGGTCACTTACAGAGTTGTAACAAGTATCTCACACCCAATAATTTAAAAAAACCGGGAAAACTACATTTGTGTGAATGTTTTATAATAATGCGCTATCATGTGATATATTTATCAATGTGCAGTGATGTGTAATGGTGATGGATACAAGTTAACTAATTTCGGTTACCTTTTCCAAAATCTGCCCCTCCCCAAATAACTAGGTGTCCCCCATAGCGCTCATGCTGCCGCTGAGCCGAGACTGATATCGCAACTCAAACATTTTGGTCTACCGATGGAGATATAAGTTACTAGGTCATGCCAATGTCAAAGGACAAAATACCGATAAAAATTAGCAAATATACATAAGTCATAAACATATATATATATATATGTGTGTGTTTTGTGTATTACAAAGAAATTCTGAAGAAACACAAGCTAATTAACTTTGTAATTAAAATGTGTGTGAGTGTGTATTTTTTGTTCAGTATTATTATCTTTTAGCAAACTGACATTAAGTTTAACAAAATAAAGAAGGCACTGTAAGGTTATTGAATTATTACTCCTGACACTTTAAACAAACTAAGTCTTACAAGTGAAGGTGCAAGTTGGCTTCCTTATTATTTTAACACTCCAAACACAACATAGCATGCTTGTTAACATTGTTAATTAGCATTTATATCACAATAAATTAAGTTAGCTTCCTTATTCTTTTAACACATCAAATACAACATAGCATGCTTGTTAACATTGTTAATTAGAATTTATATCTAAGTTAGTTTCCTTATTACTTTAACACATCAAACACAACATAGCATGCTTGTTAACATTGTTAATTAGCATTTATATTACGTACGATTCCACTTACCTGAGTGATATCTACTCTCGTGCCGTGTAAGTCTGCGTTGATTTCGCCGTTTCGCTCGAGTAGATGGACTAGCGGCACCAGCAACAACAGGTAGCGCTGTAATCGAATGCCCAACAATAAACAAAATAAAGCATTAACAACACATACAAAGTTAGTACATAACTGAGATCCACATTTCTATCAAATTTATTTAGTATTGAAGAAGAAAACAAGACGATAAAACATATTTAAGTCTATATATATAACTTTAAAAAATATATATTTAGGGTTAGATTTAAAACGTGAGTAAATTATGAGATACATCATGAAAAAAATGCTAAATTAATGCATACAAGGAGGACCCAACTTCGTGGCGAGCTTTAAATGTGTCTTAGGCCTAATACCACCGAAGGCTAAATTAATGTATACAAGGAGGACCCAACTTCGTGGAGAGCTTTAAATGTGTCCTAGGCCTAATACCACCGAAGGCTAAATTAATGTATAC
>NW_013667150.1:257874-261160 GCF_000517525.1 Limulus polyphemus
GGAGGACCAAACTTCGTGGCGAGCTTTAAATGTGTCTTAGGCCTAATACCACCGAAGGCTAAATTAATGTATACAAGGAGGACCCAACTTCGTGGCGAGCTTTAAATGTGTCTTAGGCCTAATACCACCGAAGGCTAAATTAATGCAGATAGCATCAAGTAATTAAAAAGATAATTGTATATCATAACAGTATATTTCAATCTCACAATTTTTAATTCTATTAGTTTAAATGACTGTTTAGAAATGTTGCCCAGAGTCGTCAGCAATTTTTTACAACCACCATATATTATTATAAAATCCCGAGATGAAGCTGAAAAAAACAATTATAAAAACTTTTAGGATTTTTGATAAGCATATAGTAATATTAAGCTATTAAATACCAGAGTTCGTCTACTTTATTTCAACGTCTCTTTATTTCGACAAAAAGAAAGTTGTTTTTGAATATTTTTATACTTGAAAAATTTAGTGAAGAAACAAGGAGTTTATTTTATTGAATTTAGATCAAAGCTACATGAAGGATATATGTGCTAGCCATCCATAATGTTTAACAGATAGACGGGAGTTCTTTGAAGGAGATATATATTTGATGTCCTTAAAAACTTTTGCGCGATATTGAATACCTTAGACTTAGATGTCAAGTTCACAAATGGAGATATTATTAATCTTTTACCCATCCCACCAAAACAGGTTTTTTCATCGCTACACTTGCGTCCATTTTTTAAAAACCTTATTCTCCAAGTGAACACTTAAAACGTACGAAGATTGGTTCAATTATAGTCCTACATAATAATTATAGTACAATTTAATCGTAAGCACGTAATAAACGTTAGCCTTCAAAACTAATTACCATGACTTAACAAGTCATGAATATACAGGGTTTCTACCGTTTCTCTTTCGTCGGCAGATTAAAGATTGAGCCGAAAGTCTGGATACAACTATGAATGATGTTAATTGCTAGAAAACTCCCACACTGGCGACTCCGGGCTTCGACAATTGGGTAAAATTTGGTAATTGGGTAAAACAGCTTCCCACGAAACTGGGCCAAATGTCACCAAACAAAAGTCAATTTGTGACAATAGACGAGTTTACACAAATACTCTACGTCTTATTCAAAACGTTACGTTCTTAATGACATTTGAAATATAAAATTCTCTGATCCGCCCTAAAGATGACGTAAATTATAAGGCTAAAGTTTTATGTAGTAGATATACAGAACTCTTTTGACATCATAAGCTCAGCACTAGATTATTTTTTTTGTTAACTGTTAGCCTTGACAACATGAACGATACGTCCACGGGAGACAGTATTTGTTAAATATTTGTCACACAAGTGTTGCCATTCTTAAGTGTGCATCTTTTAACAATCAGTTTACTGCTGTTCATAAATTTATGGGTTGGGATTCTTTATTGTCTACGTGTCCAAGATTCAACACTGTGACTTACTAAACATTCTCATTGAGCGAAGTCACTATATATACAGTAATTATGTGAATATATCCAATTGTATCAAGGAACAAGACCACAAACATGCACGCTTCCACGTGGATAATGACTACTGGTCATTTGCCATCGTTGATGATGTGGTATTCTGGGTAGGAATAATAACGCATATAAATAAGATATGGCTAACAGCACGAGGATCGAAGACTTCGTTGAAAGGAGAGCAAAAATCATAAACACTTTTATTATACAAAGGAACGTCAAAACACACATCTGGATTTAGATTCATACGGACCTGGGAGGGTCAGGTACAAGCTTGACCTCTTCCTCCATATTCGTTCGCTGAATGTTTGTTTGTTTGTTTTGAATTTCGCGCTAGCCGTCCCTAATTTTAAAGAAGGAAGGCAGCTAGTCATCACCACCTACCGCCAACTCTTAGACTACTCTTTATCAACGAACAGTGGTATTGACCGTCACATTATACAGTCCCAAGGTTGATAGGGCGAGCACGTTCGAGGTGGTATTTGAACCTGCAACCCTCAGATTGAGTCGAGTGCCCTAACCACCAGGACATACCAAGTAAATTGTTGAATGAAAGTAAATCTGAGCGAATTTAAACTAAATAAGCTGAAATAAATTGAAGGGAAAAATTAACAGAAAAGAAACTAGTGAATCAATGACGCCTATACAGCTTAACCAATCACAGTCAAGTATTCCTATCTGACACTTGTGCAGGCAACATCGCACTATAGCTTTACTGATCACAGTCAGGTATTCCTATCTGACACTTGTGCAGGCTGCGTCCCACTAGCAAAAGGAAATTCATTAAAATACAACTAATGCATGTGATACTATAGAGAAACAACCTAGACTGACACCCATCATAAAAGTTACAACCCTAGCGACATACGTTTCACTTGGTCATAACGAATGTCCGGCTTTTCAGGCAACATACTCGAAAACTAAACATCTATTACTGTAACTTTATAAGAACGTATATTAAGGTACAGTCTGTGATATAAACCTACATCACAAAAACTGTGTGACTGTCAACACATTTTAACTTACAATTGTATACTCCAGAACTCTCAACAAATACAGAGTATTTGTTTGTTTGTAATTTAGCACAAAGCTACACAGTGGGCTATCTGTGCTCTGCCCACCACGGGCATCGAAACCCGAATTATAGCGTTGTAACTCCGCAGACATACCAATGTGCCACTGGGGTGCACAACAGAGTAAACATTGTAGGCAAAACTAAGCACTATATATAAAAGTTTAATATTTTACCCAGTTTCACTGCTCATCCTCATGAAATATGGGCATAAATTTAAACCACACTTAAACTCACCAATAAAATTACAGTTGTTAAACACTACTTGATGCAATCAGTTGACTTAAATATACATCCTCTCTCCTGTAAATAAGCATAAGATTATTTTCGATCATTAACAAGTGAAATAACAAAAATTAGCGTTTTAACACGAATTGAATAAAATTGAAAGAGACCGACCCTGCTTTCGAGACTTTCATACAGAACGTATATCTTACATAATCAGTATCGACATCTCATACTTTTTTCTTACTGCCAGCATTATAGCTTCATAACAGTAAAGCAGACGAGCAGTAACCAAAATCATTATCCTTATCCTCGTCTTTAAGCTGTGTTCGGCACGATGAAAGCATTAGTGGGGTGGAGGGGTGAGGGAGTGAATAAAGCGGATAAAGGAAATTTCTCGCAAGGCAAAAAAGTGTGAGATTAAGACCATCAGTCGAGGAAGCACATGAAGTCCACAAAACGTGTATCATATATATGCTGGCATCAGTCGAGAGTTCACACTTCATTG
>NW_013667150.1:262092-270690 GCF_000517525.1 Limulus polyphemus
CTCTTGGGCTACTTTTTTACCAACGAATAGTGGGATTGACCGTCACATTATAACGCCCCAAATTTTACATGTTAAACTTGCGACGTATCAAGATCGTTTTCAGCCTTCCTACAATTTTACTTTATGAAAGGACCGTTTTATTTTCAGTCCAAGTTCTAAGTGATTCACGTGTGTCAAGCGGACTTTTTCTCTAACTAAAATTAAAATAATTACGAACACGTATACACACACAAAAAAAAAACCTGAAACAGCACACACAATTTTTATCATGCAATAGTAATATAATAATTTATTAAAGTTGAGAAATTATGGATATCCATGGCAGGTAACCATAACAACACCAAAGTGTCTAAATTAGTCGTTGTTACAGATGTTACTAAATTCCGGTATACGACAAAATACGTTACCAAAGTAGAAACATGATAATTTGGGAAAGAATATGTAAAAAAGTGTTCAAAATAAACTGGAAATTAAAATGAGCTATAAACACTGTACCGTAGAGAGAGTTATATCTGCTGTTTTGACTCGTGCGCTATACACCCTCGTTATTTCAACATTTTGGTAAGGGACAAACAGGGACGAGAGTACTCTCCGTGTAAACGTGAACTTACTAATTCAACATTAAATTAAGTTTAAACCTAATTAAATCAAATCGGTACAGCAATGTCTTTCAAACTGAAAATTTAAAAAAACTGGTCTTATCTTATTTGCTTAATTGAAAAGCCACACTGGACTAAATGGTGTGTCCACCGCGAGGGAATCGAACCTCGGATTTTAGCGTTGTAAGCTCGTAGATTTACTGCTGTCCCACCGGGGAAGAAACTCGTCTTATGACTTAGTTATTAAAATTGTTGCCCTGTGGTGCCTAATTGTTGCCTGATTCGAGCAAGTAACTCAAAATCCTTGCCTGTCTGAACGAACAAGTGGGGGAAAAAAATGTTTCTTTCTTAGTCTTGTTCTTCCTTATTACCATACACTTTTTACTATTTTGACATGGAATACCGGTCAAAATCGTAAGGTAAATATTCATGATAAAAGATACTTGTTTATGTTGATCTGTCTACACATCCCTCGGCTTATGATTTGATACTATAAACTGTTTGTTTGTTTGTTTTGAATTTCGCGCAAAGCTACACGAAGGCTATCTGCGCTAGCCGTCCCTAATTTAGCAGTGTAAGACTAGAGGGAAGGCAGCTAGCCATCACCACCCACCGCCAACTCTTGAGCTACTCTTTTACCAACGAATAGTGGGATTGACCGTCACATTATAACGCCCCCACGGCTGAAAGGGCGAGCATGATTGGTGGGACGGAGATTCGAACTCGCGACCCGCAGATTGCGAGACGAGCTCCCTAACCACCTGGCCATGCCGGGCCTACTATAAACTACCGAGGCAAATGTATAGTTTCACCAGCAACATGCTGCTCTGATTGATTTTGCATTAACCGTTATCAGATTATTTATTTATTGCTTATATAGAATTCACTGTGATTATATCAAGTGTTGTTGTTGTTGTTATCAAATGATTTATTTAATGATTAAAATATTACTTTTGAATAAATGCGTCAGAGCAAGTTGTTATATGCTTTTTTACGATATGCGCTAAGTTATTTAATACAAGCGCAAAAGTAAAATTTTCACGAATGTTTAATTATTACATTATTAATAGAACGAAAACATATAGACATGTAATGCAAGTTCACATTAAAATCGTGCAACTGGAAAATAACATCTAATTTCCACTACTACTGTATAGAATACCCTAGAATGCCAGCGTTGGGTCATTGTGACCCCATACCACCTGGTGTTAAGGACTGAAAACTTAACTCTGGAATACTACAGTTAAAACGATTGCGTTTCACCGATTTCCTGTTCAGAAACCATATACAGTAATCCACAAGTAACTGGTGATTGATCAGAAAATGTATTGCCCAAAAAATGCGAGTTTCTGACCTTGATTGGGCCCAATGTGTAGAAACATTTGAGAACTAGAAAGCACCTCTTTCTTAGCGTTAAGAGATCTTGCAAGGTCCTATTCTGAGACAACACTGAATAAAGTCTCGATGAAACCTCTTAATACCGAGAAATCAAACAGAAACCAACACTTTCTCAGAGTGTGGGCGTCGCCCACGTCACTGTTGGTCATCCAAAAAGTAAAACAAAGCGCATGTGATACAAAAGGGGAATGGCCCAGTACAATAGGTATCCAAAGTGACAACAATAATTTAGCCTCGTTTCATAGCTAAGTCTTTACTGCCAAATCCATAAGCACGCCGAAACATGCATGTGTGTGAAAAGGTTTGAAAATTCTTAATAAATAAGAATTACTTATATGTCTAAGACTAAAAAAAAAAGAAAAAACTGCAGTGAACTTCCTTTATCTGAATATCAAAAGTAATAATAATAATGCACAAATTAAAATGCAATAAAGTAAAATAAGAACAAAAATGAAACCAATTAATATAATTTATATCAGCCAGAAAACTGATCAGATTGAAGATTACTTATTCCGAAATTACGGTTAATCCTACAGAGATGAACATTATTTAAAATGAAAATTCAGTACTGCTTACCTGGAGCATGGCTAGGAAGATATGATCCCAACAGTTTGGCTTTCTTTTTCTCATAGCCCTTTTGGGTGATATCACCTAAAAACAGAAAAGTTAGCAAAGTTGTCACACGAACTTCTCGAAAAATGTCTACGTTAAAATGAACCTAAATTAAGAACATTCAGATGAAAATACAATAACGTGGGGAAGAAAAATACATTAATTATGCTTCCAACGCTGGTAACACGATTTAACAGAAGACTGAATTGGTAATTGATTTATTTTTCTCAGAGTTCCAGTAACAGTGGATGAAACCGCTATATTGATCAAAATGGAATCCTGTTTACTATGTTTACATAGACAGCTGGTATTAAGATTTAACGAACGTATTGATGATTTTACAGAAAGACTCGCCTGTAGTTTCGATTATAGTGGAGTATACAGTTGTCTCCGACAGACGTAAACACACTAGGCTCAATAAGAAGTTTTTTAACATATAATATAACGTTAGAAGAAGAAAAAACGTGCATGCACTATAAACTGAGTTAAAAACAATATTTTCATATTTCATATTCGGCAATATACTTTGTTGTTGAATTCACGTCAGGCAATATACTTTGTTGTTGAACTCGCGTCAGGCAATATACTTTGTTGTTGAACTCACGTCAGGCAATATACTTTGTTGTTGAACTCGCGTCAGGCAATATACTTTGTTGTTGAACTCGCGTCAGGCAATATACTTTGTTGTTGAACTCACGTCAGGCAATATACTTTGTGCTTGAACTCACGTCAGGCAATATACTTTGTTGTTGAACTCACGTCAGGCAATATACTTTGTTGTTGAACTCACGTCAGGCAATATACTTTGTGGTTGAATTCACGTTTATTTAATTTTTTATAAAAATGTCTTGCGTTATACTACCTTCTTGTCACTCACATAATATATATCTCAACCATTATTTGACAAAAGTCTGTGTGTGTCCGCTTATAACTGGCGAACCGTTGAACCGACTGCCACCAAACCTAGCACATTCTCTTATGCCCCCCACCCCTCCATAAGGAATCGGCATTCTGATCTAACTCCTTTTCCAGTCTCACGAAATTTCTGAAAAAAGTACGCTGGATATTAGCCAATGCCCGTTGATAGTTTTTGGTTTTATTCAACTCACAATAGTGTAGCATTAATTACCAACACAACTTTTAATGACCTTACAAACAAATTTCCAGAAATACTGACCTCATACATTCTTAAATTGAGCAATGGCAAGTATTTCCAAGCGCGTGGGGAGAAGACAAAGTGTGTGTTTGGTCAAGCATCCGAACTAGGAACCTTTCTTTCACTTTTCACGTTAAAGTATGAGTACTGTAAAGTGGCGAAGCACTGAAAGGAAATTTGAAATATTAATTTCACAAAATTACTGCTGTAATAAAGACTATTTATCACAAAGCCGGGCGATGTTCTTGGCACGAAATGAATATTTTATGAGTAGTTAACGGTTTTACTATGTGATCAGAATAAACAACGAAACAGTGGTCAGCGTGATGAAATCAGCCTGTAGTAGGAACACGGGTTATGTGACGCCATTTTGATATCTAACACTGTTTTACTATGAGGATGAGTCTAAGTGGTTGTAGTTACAACATTAACATTTTGGGGGGAGGCCTCCTCCCCACCCACTTTGTAGCGTTGACTACACCCTCACTCACACATGATTCTTGCAAGTCTCACAAACATCTAGCGACATTAAATCAGGAATCAGTCAATACTTTGTCTGTTTGTCGAATTTTCCGCGAAGCTACACGAGGGATATCTGCGCTAGCCGCTCCAAATTTAGAGGTGATAGACCAGAGAGAAGGCAGCTAGTCAAGACATTCCACCGCCAACTCTTGAGCTACTCATTACCCGCGAAAAATGGGATTGGCCATCACATGATAACGCCCTCACAAACTGACATGGAGTGCATGTTCGGTGACGGAATTCGAGCCGAGGTGCCCTAACCACCATGCCATCATCAGTCAATACAGAATATACACTAAGTTTTTAACATCAACACATCTAAGGCGAAGATGTTGAACTTGAATAACTTAATTTTTTGTAATCGACATTAGAGAAATGGAATGATCCTACTCTTGGTGTAAAGAAAGAGCTTGTTTATAGCGAAACGTTCTCAGAAATCTGACCTGTAATAGGGACATCGACTTCTGAAATCTGATCATGTTCCATACACGTGTGTGGATATCCTGCTTGAAAAACGTAGTTCAAAAACAAACATTAACCGGTCTTTACCAAAAGAATGGTCTCTTCTTAATAAGTTCCGATTTCGTAAAGAACATTATTGTATCCTAAATAAGACTGACAACATGGATCACCTAATGTATAAACTTAGGAAAATTAACAGCTTTATTTCTAAGCATGTTTAGACTGAGATGAGAGCTGTGATGCTCATTGCTTTTTAAGTGCATCAATGTAAAACTGACAGCGAATGTGAGAATATTCAAAATTATATGATGATTTTTTTTATTTTAATGTACAAGAGAATTAGACTTTAAAATTGTGCGTCTCGAAAGTTGATTTTGTTTGTTTGTTTTGGAATTTCGCGCAAAGCTACACGAGGGCTATCTGCGCTAGCCGTCCCTAATTTAGCAGTGTAAGACTAGAGGGAAGGCAGCTAGTCATCACCACCCACCGCCAACTCTTGGCTACTCTTTTACCTAACGAATAGTGGGATTGACCGTCACATTATAACGCCCCCACGGCTGAAAGGGCGAGCATGTTTGGTGGGATGCGGATTCGAACCCGCGACCCTCAGATTGTGAGTCGAGCGCCTTATCCACCTGGCCATGCCGGGCCTATCTCGAAAGTTGAAGGTCATTATTTTGTTTGTTTGTTTTACTATACTCCTTTCAAGACAACGCGATAGTTGGGCTGGTTTTGGATTTCGCGCAAAGCTCACGAGGGTTATCTGCACTAGCCGTCCCTAACTTTATCAGTGATAGACTAGAGAGAAGACAGCTAGTCAATAGCACTCACCGCCAACTCTTTTTACCAACGATGTTCCCACGGGTGAAAGTGCGAGTATGTTCTGTAACGGGGATTCGAACCCGCGATCCTCAGATTGCGAGTCGAACGTTCTAACCACCAGGCCATGCCGGGTCTCGAAAGTTGCGGAAATGGCATACAAAATGTCAAGTTGGTCGACACGTGTATAATACGATCTACATGAATAATATTTCTGCATTAAACATTCTAAACACATAAAGCTGCTATTCTAGTTTTACTCATTTATAGAGAAATGAAACCAAAACTGATGTAGAAAGCAAAGAAGAACATACATAGATGTAACAATAACATTATTTTTTTTTTTTACTCTTAACTTTGTAGCGTATACTGGAAATCTAACATATTTTTTTCTGAAGTCAACAATCACTAACTCCACGAAAGTGGTTAGCTTTATTCACTGTGTAGAGTTTCGGTTTATCGGAGAAATTTACAATACATTATAGCAAAAACGGCTTATGACTACTGCTAAGTCATTATCGATTGTGTGTGTGTGTATGTGTGTGATAAGTAGGGCTATTTTTTTTAGCATTAATATGATATTAGCACTAAATGTCAGAGTAGCTAGTTAAGTATGTTATGTATACTCTAAGACTAATCCGCTGTTAGTATACGTGATGAAAAGTTGGGCAATAAGTAACTTTAACTGACTTTTTTATGGATTTAGTGGACATTTATTTTTCATAAACAATTGTACATTAATTATAATATGCTGGGTTTTATGTTTCGTATTCATTTCTCTCTCGAGTTTGACGTCTTTAGCTCCGTTTGAAGACGTAGTGACTGCATTGTCAGTATTTCCTGTCATGGTATACAATAAAAGCAGATGAGTTGCTAAGTGCTTAAAAGATTCGGGGCTCGAGCCCATAGGCGCCAGAATTTTCGGCGTTTCAGTGTGATATCGATCATGATTTTCTATTCTGATTTTTCAAGACACCAGCTGGGGATTCGGGGCACGGCCCCCGTACGCCAGCGACCAGCGACGCCTCTGAATAAAAGTCTGTCATAGTGTAGTAGTTTTTCGGTATGATTCCACGTGGCAGTTCAAAAGTGTCAAATTTTATCTTTCCATAACTTAGCAAGTGAACATACCTTTCTTCGGGCGAATTCCTCATAAGTTTCATGGTGAAGTGTTCCATTTGCAATCAGGATATATTCAGCCCTACCCTGCTCTAATTATTCTCTTAGACAGAGGTTGCATGTGACAGTGATCTTCAAGAGAACTCGAACTTGACAGCTTCTGTATCGCCGCACCCTGGGGTGTGGATTATACCCAAACGAGGGAGAGTTCCTTAGGTTTGTATATCCGATAAGTTAAAGCAAAAGATTACTGATGTATCTAACTTAAAATTGTAAGATACAATATTAGAGTATTGGTCTGACCAGAAGTATTTAACTTACACAGTTCTTCCTGCCTTTCTTCAGTGAAGATACTTGTCTTGAAGAGTTTGTTTGTTTGTTTGTTTTTTGAATTTCGTGCAAAGCTATACGAGGGCTATCTGCGCTAGCCGTCCCTAATTTAGTAGCGTAAGACTAGAGGGAAGGCAGCTAGTCATCACCACCTACCGCCAACTTTTGGGCTACTCTTTTATCAACGAATAGTGGGATAACCGTCACGTTATAACGCCGTCACGTCTGAAAGGGCGAGCATATTTGGTGGGATAAGGATTCGAACCCGTGACCATCGGATTGCGAGTCGAGCGCCCTAACCACCTAGCCATCTTGAAGAGTTACAGCATAAAGTCACACAAAAACGTTGAAAAGAAGCCTGTCAAATTTCAAGGTCTGTACTCTCATAGAGTAAGTTTCATAAGAAATGACCAAACTTATTTTCTGTTCTGCGTGAATATAAACCTATATTTGTTCTTTGTTGTACACTTACTATACACCTTCATCTGTTTCACTTTTCTTGTTCATTTTATCTTTCTACAAATAAATCTGTTTTGTTTGTTACCTTTAAGGATAACAATGTGTGAGAAACAACCGAAAGAGTAACACCAGATAACAAAAATTAAATAAAAATACATATCTACAAATTACTTTTTCTAAGTTCAGCGGTATGGAGCCTACAAGACAACTTATGACTGTAAACGTTATAATGCAATATATAGGGAAAAGGTCTGAAGAAAGGAATACAAGAGACAGGAGTTCAACGAGAAAAAAAAACTGGGAGATGAGAGAGCGAACGAACAAACTGAGAAAGGCGAAGGAAAAAAAGCAATACGCTTCCAGTAAAAAACAAAACTTATTTCTAAATCTATGTGTTACTGACTGCCAGTAATGAACAGCAATTTGTTATGTTTACATTGGTACAAGTCAGTTCCTAATAGGAGTAAGTACAACCTAAATAAAGTTGATGGACACTAGAAGTAAAAGCGATGTGCGAACATAGCATGGTCTATAACAAATCTCTTTATATTTGACTTTTCTAATGGTTAACAAATTCGAGATAAGAAATGTAATGTTGCAAGTAAATTAGAAATTCAGTTTCTTTCATCTGTCAGTTGAATTTTCAAAATACACTGCACATCATACACAAAGGATAGGCAAAATCTTTTATATTATAACCAAAGAAGGTAAAAACCACAATAAACAATATTAATCACATCCCCCACTTATGGTTCTTTCAAAAGAACTGGTCAAGCTGTCTATACTATTTATGGTGGTCATACTATATATATTTAGGTGAAATTTCCATTAACTCTGAAGATCTATATCCGCCTCTACCAACTGGTTCGTTTATAAGCGTAGACCGAATAATAAATTATTCATATTTCAGGTCACGTGCCGAATCATCAGGTGCTTCATTTGCATAAATGTGAACTGAGAGGTTCAATTGATATTATTTCATAACCATGTTTTTACCTTATAAATAATGTGGTTAAGGCGCTCGACTCGTACTCTGAGGGGCGCGGGTTCGAATCCCTGTCCCACCAAACATGCTCGTCCTTTCAGCCGTGGGGGCGTTATAATGTGACGGTCAATCCCATA
>NW_013667150.1:271690-280112 GCF_000517525.1 Limulus polyphemus
GGGGTTTATTCGATTGAACAAAGCGAGGGAATGTGTGCCAAAGGTGCATCCATTACGGCCGGTGTCCTTTGGGTCCTCGATTAAAGTTTGTGCATTCTCCTGATTTTCCTGAATATATGAAGTACACATATATTCACAGATAACTAGTTTTATTGCTCTGATATGCATTTTATCTGATAAACGTTTACTCTCTGATATGCATTTTATCTGATAAACGTTTACTAGAAGCACTAAAACAATGGCACAAATATTAGATGTTAATACCAGAAATAAACGACCTAGTAACACCAAAATGTTGTCTTTATTTCATTAAACACTCAACTAAACTTTACAGCTTCTTCAGTAGCGTTCACTAAAACACAAACCAAAACTGACAGTAATCTCATTTTTAGCGTCACGGCCATGCAGACTTACCGCTGAGCCACTGAAGGCTTATTTATGCTGTGTATACGATACACACATATATATATATATATATATATACTATAGAGCGTAATGTTACATTTCAATTTTTAATAAACACATTTTCATTTATTTACTCTTACACTGATATCTTCTTTTTTTTTAATTGATAGCAGAAATAAATAACAGTACAAAGGTTTTATATACCAAGACTGCTAGATACCGACAATTTGTAGAAACCCCAACACAAAACTTTAGAATTACTGACAACGATTAATCATCAGGTCTCTATCAGAAAACTAAGAAGTAAATAATTACGTCGTAGGTAGGAAACTAAAGCTTGTGTTAGGCACATTTAATTAAACTAAACTATCTACGTAGCAACCAGAACACGTATAATCAAACACAAAGAAATCAAACTCTGAATGTTAAACAGAAGTGGTTAGATCATTAATTTTCGCAGAGCTCGTTTGAAAAACATAAACTAGCGATTCTTTGAAATTTCTAGTAAAAAATTTGTTTCCATGGTAACAGTAATAAACGTGGCACACTGTCAATATCCAACACCGTACAAACGTAAATTATCAAGTAACCAGCACCACGATTATCAAGTCAGCCAATAAAATGATTAATACTTTCATTCCTGTTTAAACGAATAGCAACTGGTGCCAGTGTTTTGCATTACTATTATAGGTGGCGTGACGATCACTCGCATCGCTTTCGTAATACAGGTTTTTCTCCCGGCATTACGCTAAGACGATCTTACGTGTAAGCCTGCCATTGAATGAGACCAGCTTGTCCTGTGCAGACAAAGTTATAATAAGCTACATCAGCGTTTCCCAAACTATTGTTATCCACGTCCCCCCCATAAATGAATATTGTTTCTCGAATGTTCCACACCTTTTTTTAAATGCGTGAAAGAGTGAGTTAAGTGACGAGCTATAATACACTGATACACATTTGTTTGTCTGTTTGAAGTTAAGCACAAAGCTACACAACGAACTATCTGTGCTCTTCCCACAGTGGGTATCGAAACCCGGTTTCTAGCATTGTAAATCCGCAGACGTAATTACTTATTATTTTCATTAATAACAAATATATTAAAACGCTAAATTCTGCATTATTGCACTACTGACTCTACCATAATCGCTCGCACCCCTTGATGGGAGGGGGGCACAGTTTGAAAAACGCTAAGTAAACTACATGATAAACTTACAAAATAAATGCGATTTTCACGTAAACTCCATACCTAGTTGAAGGGCTGACGAAGAAAAGTTTACGTCAAATTTCTGTATGTATTCTACTTTATATTGCGAAATAATAAACATATCCAGAAAAAGCACACGTAGGAAGGCTATTCCTACGAGTTTCCAACATACTAGAAATATACTCCCGAAGCTGAATAATAATTTCTTATTGTAAAGCAACGACACAAAAAAAGACAAAGGAAAATCAAAGCATGATGCTTTCCAGCGTGACTGTTCCTTGTGGACAATCTATCTATCTATATATATATATAAAGCAGAAAAACTGTGTCTGTCTGTTTGTACGTTATCTAACTACTCCTAGGTCGCTGGGCCAATCTCAACCAAACTTTGTGTAACGATAGTTTGGAACAAAGGGCATGTTAATGTGTGGTTCACAATTCTCTTCACTCCCATTATTGCTGCTATTGAGCATTTATTATCTTTGACGTAAGTTAACTTTAACTACATTCATAGATGGCGCCATGTCCTTACACCAAAAAAAAAAAACTTAAAAATTTACTATAAAACAACATACACACAGAGAGGGCGAGGGCACGCGAATGTCTTATATATCTCAAAAAGTGCACTAGCACTCTCTATGGAGGAATGTAAGGGAAAATGGCCGCCACTAGTGCAATATAAATAAACTCAGATGAAGTTTCTACTCCAACAATAGCCACCATAAGGCTAATATCAAGAGCCATTTCTTGAGTTATACCCACTTCCTACTTTGACCCGTGACCTTTCAACTTCGGCCCATAAGACACTTCTGCAACCAACGACCTTAATTAATTAATCATGTGAAACAATGCGAAAGGACATTAAAAACCGGGTGTTGAAAATGGGTAACAGAAAGCACCCCTACTGCCACTACTTTGACCGCTACCACTTCCTGACAACCGCAGAGCGTATACCACCTTTTAGGTATACACACAGTGAATTCTTAAAGTTTATACAACACTTTTGGTAAGGTAATAGTGAATACTATAATAATACGTTACGTTATAAACAAATTGTGAGAAAGTTAGGATTTTTGTGTTATTTAGTACAGCATCCACCCACATTTTTTCATAATCTGGACAACGGACGGGTACCTCAGCTTGTATTAAATAAAACAGTCACTGCAGTGTAAAAAGTAATAGCTGTAAATAATAATAATGACACACAGGCACAATCATAAAAAGATGTAACCAAAATCAGAAATTAAACGTACGTGTTCAGTATTAATTCATTTTTTTTATAGTTGCACATCTTAAAACCTGAAATCGTGTAAACAACGAAATAACACCTTCAAACGCGTGGTCCCCTGCGGTGGATCGAACGACTGCCCTAATATCCTCCCAAAAAAATCGGAAGACAGTGGACCAATTTTGAAAATAACTTTCATGTAAATCACTTAAATTCTTAAAAGAGAAGGTCTACACGTTTTTTTTAAAGACCCCACTTTGTAATGCTGGCTACGCCCCTGTTCACACGTGATTCTTGAACTGTCTCACAACACCTAGCGACAATTAAATCAAGAACTAGTAATATAGTAACAACGAAATAATACCTTCATGCGCATCTTGATAAAGTTAGTATCAATAAAAGCAAAGGCAGACCGTAGCAACGAATAGCGGGGTTGACCGTAACGTTATAACACCCCTACGACTGAAAGCGCGAACATGGTTAATGATAGGATTCGAACCCTCGACCCGCAGTTTGCTAGTCTATCACTCTAGCCACCAAGCCATGCCAGACCTCCATGAAAAAAAAACATTAGTATTTTATCCATCCAGAGCTAAATTTTGTGTTGTATGGAATGATTGCGTCAAACTGTAAACGTTATTTTTATATTATTATTATTTAAATAAAAAATATGGTTATGTAAACGCAACTGAAACTACTTGCGAAACACATACATATATGCAGTAAGCTTGTATTGCAGCCAATTAAAAGAACTGCAGCTGACTTGGTCAAAACAAATCTTTATTTAACAGCCATCATTCCAACCAGGTTATCATCTTTATTTAACAGCCATCATTCCAATCAGGTTATCATCTTTATTTAACAGCCATAATTCCAACCAGGTTATCATCTTTATTTAACAGCCATCATTCCAATCAGGTTATCATCTTTATTTAACAGCCATAATTCCAACCAGGTTATCATCTTTATTTAACAGCCATAATTCCAACCAGGTTATCATCTTTATTTAACAGCCATCATTCCAATCAGGTTATCAATCAGTCACTTTTTTTGAACAAAAACATCATAGGTTAGCTAAATATGTGTATTAAAATAATAATTAATAAACAGAAAAGAGTAACAGTATGACCAGAAAACAAATACGAACCTTCAATACAACGGCTTAGTCAGGTTGGTGGTGGTATGGGGGTGGTGCGTAAAATGACCGTGGGGCAAACTCCTCTTTGTTTATGCTCTCTTAAGCTATAAATACTTTAGTTAAACAAGTTTCACGTAGGCTGAGCCAAATCACTTAAATGTATCATGAGGAAGAAAAGGTCTACATCTCTTTTATATTCCGGAGGGGGGGGGGGGGGTACTCCACTCTGTTGTATTGACTACGCCCCTGTTTCAATGTAAGGAGAATCAATGTTCATTTTATATTCTGAGGAGGGGGAGGGGTACTCTACTCTGTTGTACTGACTACGCCCCTGTTTCAATGTAAGGAGAATCAATGTTCAGTCTTCTCTTTAGTTACTTCCTGACGGTGCTCGGTTTTCGAAATCAGATTTATTAGTGTTAGCGTATGGTTTATGTTTCGTACTTACTGCATCGTAACAATTCTCTTACATCAGATTTTTAGTGCATATATTACTGAAGCACTTCGGCAGCTTTACTGTAGAAGTAACATTTTCCAGCCCATCTCGTACACCATTTACTTTGATGACAGTGAACACACGTTAACCAAAACAAATTACTGTGGCGAAAAAGCATCGCAGCGGCAGGATTTTAGAGAAGTAAAATATCGCTAGACTAGCGTTATTTTACAGCTGAGACATATTTTCCTGCAGCGACAATTCTAGCTCCAACAACCATGTACGTAGATTTTATTACGTCATTGGATCTTTTATTACGTCATTGAACTCTTCATTGGATGGTCGAAAATACCTCTTCAACCATTGAAGGTTAAGTTCGAGTTCGTTAACCAATCAATCTGTGGCATTCGGCGAGGAGCTCCTTTCTTTTCCATCGCGGTCTCGTTGATCCATAATCTGCAGTTTTTCTGAAATCCTTCCTCTACCGCCTCATCATCTCTGGAACTCCAGTCCATCATTTGTGGCCAATTTGGCTGTATTGGTAGGGCCTTATGTTGCTTTTAAAACCGCCGCCACGTACGCAGTTCACGTGTGTTTAACGGTTCCGCTCATATGTGTCTCAGATTTTATAGAGCATTCACGGCCCTAAAGCGCGGAACGGGTTGCGAACCAAGAACCCTCGGATTCACAGTCCAAGTATATTAATCACTAGGCCAAACACCTTTTTCTAAAACTATGTGTACGGTTTTTGCTTGCTTCCCTCCCCTCTTCCCGTAACAACAAATAGCTTCCAGTAAGTCATAATACGTTTTTGAAAACAACAACAACAACAAAAAAAAAACATTCACTATCAAGTTGTTCCACCAATACCCAACACTACGTAAAAAATGTTGAACTCGAGAAAAACAAATGAACTAAAGAACAATTAATGACAATTAAGTTTAAATCATCTCCACTCCTCATACACGCATATATATATATACAAACACACACCAATCAAATTAGTGGTTTCCAAACTCTATGTCGCGACCGCACCTTTTTCACACCCAAGGTGTTTTTGATTAGATGACTTTTTGTCAATACACACCAACAAACCACAGCAAGTAAGAATGTGACACTCGATAGTAACCAACATTAGCTTTAGGATCGAAACTCTATTATTCGGAACAGATCTGCACTTTACAGAACCAACCAGATTCTTTAAAATATATGGTGGTAGCTTTTCCTCTCTTAAAACAGCGTTAATAACTTACTGCATAGTAAGGCCATAAAAACTATATTAACAGTTTCTTGCCCTCGGTACAGCCGTATCAAGCATCGTTATTTACGTTAGTTGCTTGAACTAATATCACGTGACGCTAAACGCTCTTTAATTAGGATAATTTCATAAAATTTACCAAACTTCTGATTAATAATCAGTAATAACCGTCCACCCATATGATTATTTTGAAAACTTGAGCTACAAACTGAATATCTAGTTTGCTTGGCCTAACCAATACTTGTGTACCTGCAAGTGATTTCACCCTATAGTTTTGCTGCTCTAAATCAGCCATCTTTAATAAGAATGACAAAAAAAAACTAAAAACAGTCCACCTTTACTCTTAGGTGAAGCTGTAGTAAAAATATTAGACTGATAGCTCACGTGACTTGTTGTGTGCAAACGTTTTGGTCAAAACTGAGCAGTTTTTCGTTGAATAACTTTGCACATGTGGTTTATAGTTAGATCAAATTCCACACCCATAAAGATCTATCAGTGTACCAAATTTGGAAACAAAAAATCGATAAAAGTAAGTATGTTTTTCTATCAAATAAAGTTTCCGTACTTTTGGTGCGAAGAAATAAAAGAACGGAACAGATTCAATCAAACTTGTATATGTTAAAACCCGTGTATTTCTTAATGGATTGCCTTGAAATATGGTAAGTGAAGTAAGAGTCCAGTAGAGCACATCCACTGAAAATGTATGGGTTACCACAGTCTGAGGTAAAAGAAGTTGGAAAATCGCTAAACTATCACTCCTGTTAATAACACACACAATGTAGCAGGTTGTTTTGGCCGCACGACACATTACCGTGTGTCTTGACAAAGCTGTGTTTTTATACTTTATTCGGTATATAAATCCGTTGCAATTACAAAATCTGATTTAAAGAAACACGTTTTTCCTCAAAAGGATATGTATTAATATAATATTCAGAGTCGCCTGTCTTTTAACGAAGTGTTTCACAGACACGATAAACCGTATTCGGAAAAACACTGAAGAAAATCGTTTGTTAAGAAAGGTGACAAAAACTCAGTGGCTTTAAAACCTGTATACACAAAACATCAACATTTCAATATCGATAAGAAATAAAACAGTATTTTACTCTGATCGCGAATAATACTGCAAGTCGTTCACACACGTTCCGTATAACAATATATATATATATATATATATGTAATTTATACACACTTACAATATTCATTTTTGTACTTAGCCACCCCCCCCCCCCAAAAAAAAGAGTAAATTATTGGTAGAGCTTTATGCTCGCCCTTTCGGCCGTAGAGGCATTATAATGTGACGGTCAATCCCACTATTCGTTGGTAAAAGTGTAGCCCAAGAGTTGGCGGTGGGTGGTCTTGACTAGCTGCCTTCCCTCTAGTCTTTCACTGCTAAATTAATAACGGCTGGCGCAGATATCCCTCGTGTAGCTATGCGCGAAATTCAAATCAAACCCATCAACGTAGGGGTCTGAATATGTTCATACTTTGTCACTACAGGGATGCTGTACAAAGGGCTCCAACATATATTGTATTGATCTTTTCCAAGTTTAATGCTCCAAGGTCATCAATGCACGGCATTTCAACTCTCAACCAGTCATTGCTCTGATGTTCCCATTAACCTTATCTTTCTTACTACAATATTCTGATTAACAGGAGACGAAGGACGAATAAAAAAAAAGCCGTCTACTTTTTTTTAAAATCACTATTACAATCTTGGATTTCTTTCTCTGCGATCAATTTAAATTCAGAGATTTAACATAAACATTCTATAACAACGCTCGTTATCGCAAGACAAGAACCATTAATTCAAATTTATTCACGAAGTACAAATAACATATTTACATAAACCTCTTTAAATTTGTTTTTTTTATATTCTGATCGTAAGGACACCGTCATGAAACTGCTCCACAGATCTTGTATTTTTTAGCACGCGTCTATTTTAATAGGACGTTAAATGCATTCTTTATTATATAACGAGATTATAATTACACTTCTCATAACGGATCATTCAAAAGGTGATAGAACACCAACAAAAATCGCCTGAAATATGATTTTAAAAAACAACCTCACTCCTCAAATTCTGTTAGAACCAAAAAAAAAACCTTTTGTTTTGTTACTTTAATATCATATTATGTTGTATTTGTGTACCTAACTATCATCTGAATCCCTTACCTGCTGTTTTCTAGGTTTTGGTTTTTGCTCTATACCATATATTATAGCAATAAGTACTTTTATATCTATGATAGTTCCACTATCGTGTTCTACCGACGTTACGTGTCTATACCATATATCATAGCAACAAGTACTGTTATATCTATGATAGTTCCACTATCGTGTTCTACCGACGTTTAGTATCCTATCACGAACCAGAATCGTATGTCATCACGAACTACACCATGTTCGTCTCGTCACTTGTTATCTTAAATGTCACGTTCCGTACTATTCTAACAAGTGTAAACTCTAGGCCTAGAGGCACAGGGTGTGATATTATTAGAGTTCCTAATTATGTTTGTCGGATGTTTGTCATACTGTAATGCATTACACAATAATACAAAAACGTAACGTCGGTAGAACACGATACTGGAACTATCATAGATATAACAGTACTTGTTGCTATGATATACCAAGCATGGGGCGCACGTATACCCGATTTGACTTTATTACTCATCAGGATCTCTATCAGTCTAGATTCAAATTGAAACTCTTTTAGGCAGGATTAGAATAGATTAATCAACGAGACCTTGGGCGTGGTC
>NW_013667151.1:0-10040 GCF_000517525.1 Limulus polyphemus
ATCTGCAGTCTCCCATCTTCGGACAAGACTACCATCTTCAAGCTTCAACTGGTCCCATTGTACCCAATTGTTCTTTGTCAGTGGGCTTAAGCTAGACATCTTCTCCCAAGCAGGGCGCAAAACACTTACTTATAGGAAATAAATTATTGGCTTCAAATCTTGGTCTTTCTCCTGCTCTGCTTTAATATTTATACCTGGTTCCATTTCACCATCATCAACTCTTTTAGTCACTTTTAAT
This sequence comes from Limulus polyphemus, assembly GCF_000517525.1. Taxonomy (NCBI): domain Eukaryota; kingdom Metazoa; phylum Arthropoda; class Merostomata; order Xiphosura; family Limulidae; genus Limulus; species Limulus polyphemus. The sequence goes on from NW_013667151.1 coordinate 239, forward strand.
TCAGCTTGATGGCAACAGGTGAGTTCGACCTCTCTTTTGCAGCAATGACTGCAGTAATTTTTGCAGGGTCTTCAACTCAGTCCGTCGGCATTTCCATGAGAATTTCCTTCTCTATATTCAGTATCATAATCATACTGGTCTATTTTTCCAATACAACGTGCCAGTTGTCCCTCTGGGTTTTTTAATGATCTTAACCAGCGTAATGCAGCATGGTCTCTCCTGATGGTAAACTTGGCTCCATATAGGTAAGGATGAAAATATGTCAGACTATAGCAAGGAGTTCCCTCCATGTTACACAGTAGTTCCTCTCTGGACTACTCAGGACCATACTGAAGTAGCCCACCACATGTTCGTTTTCGCCCACTTTCTGAGACAACACTCCTCCAATTCCGACATTACTAGCAGCACAATCCATTATGTGCCACAGTGAGGGATTTGGAAGCTTTCAAAAGTGGAGCTGAGGCCAATTTTTCTTTCAATGTCTATCTCTATCTCTATATCTATTGCTGCCATCAAATATGCTAAGCTGTAGTTTGATTTGCCACGTCTCGTTTCCATCTTCTTTTTTTTTCCGTCCCACTTTCTGACACCAATTTGTTGTGTATCTGCTTGTTTGTTAATTTCCAGTAGGATTTATTTCCGAGAAATTTCAGCGATACAAGTCCTTTAGTAATTTAAACTAGTTTATTCTTTCTCGATACAACTTTGCAATACACAGAATTTCCACAGTCAATACATTTGCAATCTCGATAACAAAACAAACACTTTATATTACCGTCACTACCGCTCGCTTGACTCAATTACCTGTCTCTATATCTATCTATCTATCTGCAACCATATCTCCGCTTTATTTGTAGGGCTTATATACAAAAAAAGAGGGCGCCTAAAACAGACTAGAGTTGCGAGGAAAAGTCAAGATCTTTCGAGAATCTCATGACGTGTTACCAGCGTCGCGTGACTTCCGCTGTCGCAACAGGTTCATTATTGCCTGTATGTTGTGATTACCATTTATTACTTCTCATCTTCTAACTTTAGTATGTTTAAAAGAATTATTTGTTTATATTACGTACTGAAACCTATCTTATATTTCTAACCATTTCTTTAACAAACAAAAAACACACAATGACGTGTTTCATAATTAAAGTTAACGACAATTAAATTATATGAATTGTTATGACAGCGGAAGTCACGTGACTCTAGTAACACGTCATGAGCTTCTAGAAAATTCATGTCCCTTCGTGAAGCCTCGAGTGTTTACTAGATGGGCGGTATTCTTGTATATAAGACCGCCAAAAAGTGACGGCAACAAGTGAGTCAAGCGCGTGAATCGTTCGTTCGTTGTGAATTATAGCGTTTGTTTAAGTTATAGAGTGACTGGGGAAATTAAGTGTATTGCAAAGTTGTATTGAGAAAGAATAAACTAGTTTTATTTAAGAAAGGACTTCTATCGCTAAAGTTTCTTCGGAAAGAAGTTTTATGGAAAATTAACAAACGAACAGAGACGTAACAGAATTAATTCATCCTTAATATTGCGAAATATATATAAGATATAAAATCTGAGAGTGGAAAAAAAACTCTTCTGGACACTAGTATAATAATTATAATTATACTTTTTGTCATTTAATAACTACATTACCACATTTAAGTGAGAATTTCAAACTGCATTATATATATATATATATATATATTTGAACGAAATTGATGTTTTAGGTTTCGGGTTGACGCTCATAGGAGGGGCAAAAAAATCTTTGTATGAGAATTTTGCTTGCATTGAACATAGGCGATTTGTACAAGTTTATTTTGAACTTGTATTTATTGACAGCAAATTGCAATGCCTGATATACTTGATAAATGGATTGATATAGCTAAAGAATGTAAATATTTGCCAGAAAATGATTTAAAGGTAATTATAAAATGCATTAGAGACATTTTTGTAGCCTGTTTCCTTGGACAGGACAGTGAGAAGACTAAGAATTAAGATGTATACGACGGATGTATCTTAGGGCTAAAATTGTTGAATAGTACGAGTAGGCTTGAATTGACGAGCGCTAGTGGAAGAACTACATTAAGTGTCTTATATTTAAGATGACCACTTATTTGGACATTTTGATACACGATGTAAATCACTAAATGTAAGAGCACTTAAGTGTGATTTATGTATCACTAGTTAGGCCTAGTTGTAGGGTCACCCTAAAATACAAGCTTAACGCGGCAAATTAAAGTATGCTTTGAGTTTGACTTTGATTTCAACAGGATCATTATAGAACCTTTGAAACCTCTAAAAACTTTCATTCTTTTTTTTTAGCCAGTCCATCCTTTCTTCAAGTTGCCTATAAAAGCATGTATTTTGATATGCTGAGCCTTTATTGCCTAAAATTGAAGAGGTCTGTGCCACAAAATTTTAATTTTGTAGGTAAGATGTAACCAGGGGTGTATTGGGCCACTAGGATACTGGGCAAAATCCTGGTGGGCCGGTGACGTCATGGCCAGCAGGGTGGTAACCTCGTTATACTGCCCCAGTGCTACTGACTAACCTACTGTAATCTCTCTCTCTTGTATATAAATATATATATATATATATATATCATCCTGACTTTTGAGTATTTGCCTGGGTCATTTTAGGCTCCCAATCTGCCCCTGGACGTAACCCATTGAAACTCGTGTGTTGCATATAATCATAGAATACCTATTTGTAGCTTGGGTGATTTATATGTTTTTATTTTAATGTCATGCATGGTTTTTACACATATATGTTATTTGAGGAAATTTTAAGTCATTTTTCAGCCATAGGGAGACATGACTCAGCCATCTGCCCATCAAATAGAAATAAGTGTTTTAGACAGGGTGGTGTGGAAAACAACTTGACAGAAGCAGTTCCAAAAATCTTTGTGTTGAAAGGGACTTTGGGTAACAGTTCAGTTAGGTATTGGCATTTTACCATTATTAATCATAAAATTGTCATATATAGGTAAGTAGCTGCAAAAATTAGTATTACTAATGAATAGCAGCACAATGCATGACATTAAAATAAAAATGTATGACTATCAAACTACAAACAGACTATTTTTTGTGTATTGATGTGACATAACAGTTGAAAAATAACCTGTATTTTTTATGTATTTCAACCTTTTGGTTCATATTTTTAGCCTTTTTTGAAGACCTTTAAAAATAATTAGCTACTTGGGCCTGCTCCATCCACATCCCTAGAAACTTTGCAAACAGTAAGCGTAGCATCCTGTTTTTTCTAAACATCATAACTGTCTTATTCATTTCATCATGCAACTATCTTTCTATATCCAGACTTTACTATCCTAAATTAACATAAACAATATAATAATCACTTTAAGCCATGCTTCAGGTGGGAAATGCTTAATGGGCTTATAATCAATCCAAGTTGCAAGAAACTTTGCAATTACCAAGTCTTTGCCTCACAAATTGTCTTCAAAGTGAGATCATGAGAAGAAGCAATAAAAACATTTATCCACAAGGTCATGAAGATAAACAGCAGTTTTGTAAAGGTTGTTGTTATTTACTATTTTATTATATTGGTACATTGATCTTAACACTTTCACAATTGACCCATATTGGGAACCTCCCAAAGCAGAAATTGTACATACCAAGCATTTTTGAGTAACAAATATGTACAACAACTTTTTACTTAATTTACCTTTGGTATGTGATGGTGATGTGTTTTAGTATTCAAAACTGCTATGCTTGCTATTTGCAACTTTTTTAGAGGTTTAATTCAAATTTAAGCAATACAAACCATTAAGTATTTTTCACAGTAGGTGCAGTTATTTTTTTATTAAATTGTGAATATCAATAAAAACTCAAGTTTTTTCTTGGAAGTATTGAGAGGGCTAAACTGCTACTTATGAAGTTTTTGGAGATTTGATTGACATTTAAGGCCATTAAGCCACATTGTTTTTTTTAGGCTTGTGTAGTGGTTTGGTTTCAGTATACAGTATACCATGTTAAGAGCAGTTCACTTTAAATGTGATATTTTTCAGTTGTCTGGATACAGTTTTTCAATAAGCATCTTTTGTATTTATTCACTACCATGTTAAACATTTTCTTTTCAATGCTGTTTAGATACAAAGTTTGTCTACTTTTTATTGTAATGGTGGTAGTAATACATTAAATAATTTTTATTCATTTCAAATATTCAGTTAAGAAGACAGAATAATGTGTACAAGGCAAACTGTCATAGATATTAGAATTTAACTGTTTTTCTAAGTATGGCATAAATGCCTTAAAATAATTCCCTTAGGTAATCAGTATGAACTTCACAAAACTAACTTTCAATGTGTAGAATTATGTTGTGTAGCATTATGTGTCATTTGGTAGATATAAACCTTTTCTTTCTATTGGTTATAATGATGTAACAGAAAACATCAGAGAAATTAGTGCCAATTTTTGGGTGTGACAAGCGAATCTTACTTTCTAGTTTACATTTCCATAAATGAAGAAGATTGAAGGCTATAAAATTTAGACTTTGGCTTATTAATATCTGTACTATAATGAGTAATTTACTTAGGATAACAGATAGGGAGCAGTGAGAAAATAGAGGATGGACAAATACAGGCAAGTAAATGTCACTTTACACATACAACGAGAAATTGAGAATTTATTTAAGTATATTCTTTTGAAAGTAAAAATTATATTAAAATTTGATTTATTAATTACATATAAATGCCAAGTTTATTCGTATGCATTGATAATAAAGTAGTTTCATTTTTGAATGTAACTGCGAAAAGCCATAACAAGTGCACTTTTCTACCTACCAATAACAAGAGGGGTGGTATTTATATGTTGTTTGGGTTAATGAGATCTGCATTAAGAGAATGTTATTAATAATTGATACATTTACTATATGCATAGTTTTTAAGTATATGGTTTAAATTTAAGCATATTAAATCACATAAAGTATTTTTATTATATTAAATATTGTCAGCATTAAGTGGCTCATTTGTAGTACTTAACATGATTATTATAATATGAATGTTAATAAAAACCCTAAATTTTATAATGGAACATTTTAGAAGTGCCAGGCTTGTTGTTTGCAAAGTTTTTTGGTTAATTCAAGCATATTAAGTCATGTTAAGCATTTCCATGTTAATTATATTAGGATGTCACACAGTAATAAACCTGTATAACTAGAAATACATTTTACTGTTTGTGAACTAACTGTTTTTAGGCCTAGTTGCAAAGTAGTAGCCTGTATTAGAGTTCAGCATAATGATGTAATACACCAAGAAACTGTTGTATAAAATCATTACAACTGCTTGAGCTATAATACTGAAAATAAGTCATAAGCTTAACCAATGTTTTAAATGAATTTTGAAATTCAAAGAGGACAAACACAGTCACACGTCTGCATTCATTGGTAAATCAGTAGGCAATAAAACTACTCTGTACTCCATGTTTTCCTCTGTTGGCAGGAATTTGTGATTTTGTGGTATCAACCTGTGATGTTAGTTTGGTTAAGTCAGTTTTTACAAAAGTGCCTGACTAAATACTTTAAACAAAGTTAATGCATCATTCCAAGGTTCCAGTTTATTTTGAAGACATGTTAAAAAAATTTAAATATTGGCTTTTTAAATTTCATGAATGTAAAAATAATAAACTTAATTTCAATAAAATATACTTTAGTTGCTTTGTAATCAAAATTCCAACACATTTGCATGAAAATATAAACTTAATTATAAACAACAACCTACAGACAACAAGGGACTATTTGTCCTTCAATGCTGTCTACATACCTACCCTTGGGAAAAGTAAATATATAAAATTTTATTTTTCAGGAAATCATCATTTCCCCTCTTTAATTTCTGTAAAATGCTTCTAACCACTGCTCTTTTTTAATAGGGGAATAAAATTTACATATATGTTGAAGCTGTGAAGCAGCGTCTATCTGGTTCAAGTGTGTGATATCATAAGTTCTGAAATAGTCATTGGTTTAGTTTTGAAAGATTGTAAGGTAGAATATGTAGATTACAAGTTTTTGTATATTTTTCTACTTCTAACAAGTTTTATTATTATCTCTGATAATGAATAGTAGATGATTAATGATTGTTAATAATTACTAGTATGTTTAGATTTTTTAATGAAATAAGTGGAAAGAGAATTATTATGTAATAAATGTTCCTTAAACATGTAATAAGTATGCATACTTTGAACATGTAGGTTCAAAAAATCAATTTAGCACAAAAATATAAAACTATATAACCTGAGCACTTTCAATAGGTGGAATCTTTTTTTTTTGATGTGTTCAGGTTATAGGGTTTTGTATTTTTGTGATGAAAAACCAGTGAAAATCACAAAATATTTAAATTAACATTGAAATAAAATATTCAATAACACTTTTGAGTTTTCTTTTTATGAAGAAAATTCTTATCACTGAAACTAATCACAGATTTGTATTAAAAGTTAGTCTCAAACAATTATATTTTACTCTGCTTGTCTTCACCTTTATAGTCATGCATGAAACAAATGACATGCTAAGGTATGACTCAGTATGAGTGAAAATTCACTTAAAGATCTTTTGTTCTTTAACATTTATATTAAACTTGTTAAATTCCCTTTTTTTAGGGAGATAGTATTATTTCTGGAGCTTTGTATAACATGGACTGTTGTTCCTAAGTTCTATTGTTTAAAGGACCCATGTCCTCTGGTATCAAAATTAATGGGACGTTTGGAATTTTGATGTACAATCTTGAGACACATTTTTCATATTGAAGAGTAAAACTAAAGATGAACAGTTTTATTATGTAGATGGAGTAGATTGTGTTGTACAATTCAACAACATTTTTAAGTTTTGAAAGTGAAATCTTAAGTAATATTCACGGATGGCAGCACATTAAACAAATAAAGTGGTTGTACTGAACTTGGTAACATTATGGGTGAGTAAATCTCTAATACCGTGATATTAACATTGTAAGAAGCAGTTGAGAGGTTCTCTTGGGTTATCTTAGTACAGTAATTGTTTGTGCATTTTATAACTCAATAGTAATGTAAATCATACTACAAATACTCTTATCCTTTATTTACTTTCTTTTATGCGTAGTCTTACAGTAATGAGTCCTAAGTAACACAGAAGTATAAAAGTAGCCTTGCACCTGGCCATCTTAAAGTAGGTATTGCACTTTTGATAATAGTGATATTTTTAAATCTTTAAACAAATATGATAAAAAGTGGTATTTGGATATTAGCAGATAAATATTTACTTAATAAACAATTTTGTGGCTATGATGATCAGATTTTCTAAAATTAAGACAGTAATTATGATTAAATACTACTTATTTATAATTTTTCTTTTTTACTGAAAATGGATTAAAATTGATACCAGAAAATGTAAGTAATGGTTTGTAATGCTGTATATGTAATTCTCATCTGCATTCATGTTGTGGTTTTATACAATCATTATCCAAATAAGTTGTATTTTTACTATATCATGATCAGTAACAACTTTTACTTTCAGACTTTTTCTACCACTGAGGTTGAGGATTCCAACCTAAATAAAACTGAGGGTCCTAAAACAAATTTTGAGGATCCCTGTAAAAATAATGTAGTTGTATAATATTGCAATTTCATTAGATATAGATATAATGATATTTGGCAATTTTTGAAAGTGTTTTTTTTTAAAAACAGTCCACACCTACAGAGGTTGAGTACATTGAATTTAATTGTTTATATAAAGTTTATAATTTTTTCAAACAGAGTTCACAGAACTGCAAGATCTTTTTATATGATTTTATTACTTTCTCTAAATCTTTGCTTCTCATTTTCAGAAACTGTGTGATATTGTATGTGATCTTCTTCTTGAAGAATCAAATATACAACCAGTCTCAACACCTGTTACAGTTTGTGGAGATATACATGGACAGGTGAGAAGATGTATAATTTAAAAGACTGTGTTTACGTACATTTATATATGTGTGTATATTAAGTGGTCAGAGCTACACTTCAACCACACAAACAAAACTGTTGTACTTTAGTAAGGGAATGAAATACATATAGCAAAAGATCCAAATTAAATCTCCATTAAGGAAAAACTATCAGTTTGCAGTATATATATATATATGAAAAATACATCTTGGTCAGGAGAATGTCAATTGAAACACAACAAAGATAATTTCATTTACAAAATTAATTCTGATTATTCCTGATAAGGATATTTCAACAGATTTGAATAAAATATTAAAGAACAACATATGTTTAGATGTTATTTTGACATTACTTAATTTTTTTTATAACCAATTGACACACAAAGCCTCCACCAGGTCTTGCTAATTCACTCTATCTTGGGCCTGTCTTCAGGTTAGTTTTTCCTTTGGATTTCATTTCAGCTTTGTTTGGTCTTCTCCTTGTTATTTTCCCCTCAGGATTCCAGAACAGGGCCTGTTCTTTCCTTAGCACATGGCCTATCCACATCCATTTCCTTCTAGTGACCTCTACCATGTCTTTTCTTCTCACTTCTTTGTTTGAGATCCTCGTGGACCATTGTACTTTTAACTGTGATAAAAAACATTGAAAATCAAGTTGGATACACTGTGTGTGGGAGTATTTTAAATGAAACCTGGTTATACTATAAAGTCCACAAAGCATCTTTAGGCTATATCTTCATTTAATGATAAAAAACCATAGTTTTTGGCTTTTCTTTGCATATAGACGCTTGATACATTAAGAACGACTGAAATAATAATTTGAGTAATAATTAATATGTATTTGTTACATTATAGATTTAATAGATATTTGTTGTTACTTTATTAACGTTTTTGCACTTATACTGTGAGGTAAAAATGGCTGCTGCTATGATTGTCTGGTTTATGAGCTCGTTGCTGTCCTAATTTAGGATCATCTTTTTAATAAATTCTTGAAAATGCTGAAAAAGAGAGAGAGAGAAAAGGGGCCCAGCGATAATGTTTGCCCTGGGGCCATGCTGTCTCTCGATGTTCCTGTGCACAAAGCACAGTTCCATAACTATTGTAATTTAACTGGCTATCTAAGTAAGGCATAAGTGCCTTAAGTAATACCCTAAGTTGTTCTATCTGAACCTGATGATAGCAACTTTCAAACTGTAGGCAAAATAACTAAAAATTACTAGTGAGAACAGGATATCATGTATACTTCATTTGATAAGTTAAAACTTTATTTTTCTGTTGATTTTAAATGATGTAATAGCAAACATCAGGGGGGAATTATTGGCAATTTATGAAAGAGCAAACATGAGAGGAGGGCATGGCAAGTTGGTCTGATTTTCTGGTTTGTATCTTTAAACAAAGAAGATTGGAAGCTATGAAAGAAAGTATATGCCTTAGTAATATCTATACTGTAAAGAGTAACTTACTTTAAACGTAGGACATGTATGGGGGGTGATGAAAAGATAGAAAATGGGCAAGTTGGAGCAAACAAATTTTGCATTACACAGACAAGCAAAGATTGAGAATTTGTTTCAATATTTCCTTTTGAAGTTAAGAAATTAACCCTTTCCAGATGGGTCACAGGTGAAAGGCCATGTCATCACATTTGTTGACTCACATTCAAAATTTTATTGAATTACTACTTTATGAAGTTTTTCAATAAGTTTGGTATCAAACTGAAGATTATAATTCAAATTTGAGTATTATACCATACTCAATTTCTTAATTTAAAAGTAAATATTAAACAAACACAGTTAAACATAAATTTTTTTGTGTCACATGGTATTTGAATGCAGCACTGATTCAAATTAGGTGTTTGTGATGTCAAAATACTAAGTCTATAGTGTCGTACAAATTAAGAACTCAAATTACCGATATTG
>NW_013667151.1:10929-25575 GCF_000517525.1 Limulus polyphemus
GAAAAATAAGTGTAAGAACTTGTATCTAAATAGCAATAATCTGTATACATATATAATATATAATAATTGAAATGTGACTGTATTTTACAAAATAAAATACAGCCAAGACAGGTCATTTTGCAAAGACTAAAGGTCAGTTTTATATTATTGGATACGGTAACATGAATGCACATGCACCATGTCATTGTAACTTCTGTATTGTTAGCCAAGCATGGCTGAAAAGGTCAATATAATAAAATAATAAATATATATAATTGTATAATGTTATGAGATTTAAGTTATTAAGTCTAAACATTTATGTTTTCGTGTTATAATTTGTAGTCATTCTAGAGTGAAAAAGGCATCATTTATATTTATTTCCTATCTTTTAACATGGTTACGAGGTCGATTAAATCAAACAAACCTGTACAGAGATTCGTTTCTGAAAATAACAGATGAAATATAACATTTTTTTTTAAGAAACATTTGATAACTATCTGGACATTATAAAAATTTTGCCTGTGAAATTTGAAAATTTTCTGATGCACAAAAGTATTATTAATCTTAAAATGAAAATTACTTTGCATGTTGGAGAGGCAACATGCGAAATGAAAAAAAGGCATGATAAAATCATTGCTTTACAAACCTTAAGACATAATAAAAAAATTGATATTTTTTGTATGAAAGCACTGTAATGTTTACTGATAATCTGCCAAATTTTGTTAACATTCGCTTACTAATTTAAAAGTTATAGCATGAAAACTATAACAAGTACAAAATGGTTACGAGGTCAGTCCTAGGGACTGAGCCTGTGCTGAAAAGTGTTAAAACTGATATTAATATTTGATTTATTAAGTATGTTTGATGCCAAGTTTACCCATAGTGAGAGGGTTAAGAATTATAATGTGTAGTTTCATGATTACATTGGGTGAAGGATCTTTAAAATGACCGAGCCCATACATGGAGGAATAAATTTAACCTTTTAATTAATTCTTTCTGTACAGCAAGGTGAAAGTGCACATCACAATCTTTTACAGAGTTAAATTCAAAATTTAATTAAACAATTTTATATTATCAATATTTGTCAATATACTTGACATCAAAATGTAGTTTATGATTTAACTTTTTATATTATTTAAGTTTTTATTTCTAATTTCAAAAATAAATTTTCAAAAAAATCCCCTGTCTTCTCTGTGTCACATGATGCATCTGCACTCTGAATTCTCTCCTATATATTTTTTATATCTCTCCTAACAAGGCTTTCATACTGTCCAAGCAAATAAAAACACAAACTACACATAATGACAAACAAGAATGTAAAATTTGAATTGCCCACCTTCTCGATTTGCTGAGTTATCAATAAATTTAATCTAACTTGCCAGAGTAGCCCCTTCCATCTATCTCAGTTTTTGAAGTATATAATTGTCTTTTATGTTGATGATGGACATGTTATAACCATTAGAAAGAGCAGTTAATGTTCTGTATAAGTCTTGGTATCCATTGGTTGCTTTAGGTGAGAAGTAGATGGTAGTTGAAAAGAAAGCTTGACTTGTGTTGAGCAAAGTTGTAGCTCTGAGCAGTAACAGAATTTTTTTAGCTTATTTATAGTTTAGAAAGAAAGCCAGATATATTACAGTAGTTTTGGAAAATTCCAATGGATTGTATACTTTTTGTTCTAAAAGGCACATTTGAAAGCTACATGCATTTTTTGTTTGGATACCTAAATTTCACAGTAGTGGGTACAAAGTCTGCAAAAAAAACTATTAATTCTGAGATAAATTGCCTCCACACACAAATTAGCTATCATCTTCACATGTCTGCCTGCAAGATTTGCATGCCACCAGCCTTGGGGCAATTCCCACCTAATTTCGCATGTTTTAACATGAAGTGCACTGGTACATGATGACTAATCTTGAGACAAAAGCACTCCACCAATAGGGGCAAACACAACCTCCATGTACAGTAACTCACCTTATGCACTTGCATTTGTCATAACTTCTTTTTTCTCCTCATCTGAGTTCAGTTTGATAAGATTTACATTTGTCAATGAAATTTTGTTGTTGTTTTTTGGTTTTTGTTTCAAAAGTTTTGATTTTTATTATGAATTGTCAATTGACTTACTACTATGCGAGTGATAATGTTACTTACACAGTCCTTATTTCTACTGTGGCTTCTGGAGGCTTGTTAACTGTTGGGGACATTGTAGCCATTGTTCAACATGTGAATTACCACATACTTACTAGGCCTTCTACTCCCATCCCATCAACTGAAATTCTTTTTCCTCAGTTGGGAATGATCTACTGGACTATGAATTTAACCAATCGTCTCTTTCCTCATTGTTTGTTATTAGGTATTATATTGTTTCCTTTCTCTAATAGCTCTTCTCTCACACCCAAATGCCTCATCCCCCTTTGTGACTCTCTTTGTCCTGACTTGTAGACATTCTTCCTTACCTTTCTTGTTTCCTTGCCCTTGGTATCCATTTGATTTACCTGGGGATCAGGCCTCTTTTCTTCTATTTCACTCTCTGGTTCCCCATTTTCAAATTTTTGTCTTTTTCTCAATACCTTCCTGTATTCCTTCTACAACCTCCACCCTTTGTGTGAGGCATTTCATCATACTCCATATGGGTTCTCTGTAGGAGTTCATTCCCTTCTGTTTGATAGCTCAGTCTGTTACACTTCTTTTGCTCTGTTTCTCCTTACTATGTTCCTCTGATGTTGGGACTCATTGGATTATGCTCCTCTTTACTGTACTCCTTTTTGTGAATATAGTTTTCACTGGGTTCATTTTCTTTGCCTGGAACTCTTTATTGATGATCATTTCTCTTTGGAGACTTGGACTGATGTTATACAACTACAGTCCTTGTAATCTTCTCAGGTTTTTTTCTTTCTCAACCTTACTCTTTACTCCTATTCCTTGTCGTTTGAATAAGTTTACCCCTACCATTTCAGTTTCTAGGCCTTCCTTTTCTTCTAATCTTCTTTCTACCATACATCTAGTTATTTTCTCTACTCGTCAGTGACTGTTCTGTCTCATCCAACTCTGTGGGTACCCATTTCATCCTCATCTCCAGCTGTTGGTCACATTTTCTGCCAACAGTTGTTTTTTATTTCTCCAACTTGGTCTCTCATCTTGCTTCTTTTCCAATTTCCTTTTCTCCTCTTTCTGACCCTGTGTATGGTCTCTTTCACCAAGTCTGCAGTTGGTAATGGTTGATGTGTCAGACATCTCCCTACACATCATTTTTGACTTCCATGTCCTTTCTACATTCTATCTATTAGTTTTGCATCATCCCATTCCTTGCTCTTACCTCAAATTTACTACCAGCCCCTTTTTTATTTTGAGGGTCTTCACTCACCATATTCATGGGTCGTGGCTTACATTCTTTTTCTTGGATGTTTGATTTTTGTTGACCTATTCTTGGATGATTTCCTCTTCTCACTCTATTCTTTTACAGAAGACCACTCAGTTGGGGGCTTGTCATGAGATTTGAGTCATTTCTCATGCTCATTCAATATTTAGTATTTCTGGGCATTTTCTTCATCACTTGTCTTAACCAAGTTCCGCCTTCTCTTTGTCTGCAAGTTGTAGTGTATCTGATTACCAGGATTTGCATTTCTCATTCTTTTCCTGCACAAGGATTCTTTTGCTTTTGAAAACTTTGGCTTTCCTGGAACCCCTCATTCCTTTGGGGCAGGTACCTCCTCCAGTAGTGTTTCATGCTTGGGTTCCAATGTCCTTATTTGTGAACTTCTCCTCAAGGAAATGTCATGATCAAAGGAGTATGCCCATACTACTTCTGGTATTTCCTTACCAACTCCCAAACTGGATCTATCCCTTCACCAATGCTTTCCTGTTTGATTGGGGCACACATCTGGATGAGAGTATGAATTTTGGCATTTAGACACAGGATGTGTGTTCACTCCACATCAACATGTTTGAACTTCTTGATGTTCATTGGGCATGTTTTCATTCCTGCTCCTACTGATGAATCACTTGGTCATGATCCAGTCTGTCAGTTCCACAGTCATTTTTTACAGGAGGCACCTGCTCCAAGACCAATGTTCCCTCTAATTTTTTCAGCCCATGTGCAGAATGAATTTTTTCATGTGCACCAGTATCAAGGCAATGTGCAATATCAGTTTTTTTTTTTTTTAGGGGTGGTGGTATTTTTAGACCATTGACCCTATTGGATCATTAAGCTGCTTTGCAATGCTACCAGTTGGTTACTTGGGCTTTAGGCCTGTTGAATACTTTGGTCATTAAGGCTGTCAATGTGTTGAGAATCCTCATCATTACTGAGGATGTGCAGGGCTGGAATAATGAAGTGCACGGCACTTGCTTAGTTGTTGTGCAGCCGCACAGCTTAGAGGGAACACTGTCCAGGACTCTTTGCTTTCAGGTAGTGGACATATTCTTTTTTGGGCCCATTCACATTGTGTTTGTATTGTTGCTTGTCATTTGCAAGGAACTAAGAACTTGGTGTCAGACTGCCTCTCTGTGTCCACAGTCTACCAACAGACTGGTCTCTACACCCCTAGTTCTTTTGTTGGGCACACCCCTCATAGATGCCTTTGCCACTTTTCTCAACTCTTAGCTTCTTCATCCTTCTGCTCTGGCTGTCGATGATTACAGCTAGGCCTGTTCTCACCTCTTTCTATGTGTCTATCCCTCTTCATCTTCTCCTGCAGGTTCTCATCTTGATATACAACACTCCTTCATATGTCCTATTGTTGGTGCCTCATTGACCATCTCAGCCTTGGTTTCCTTTGCTTCTTTGTTTAGCATCTAGATTCTCCCTCCCTTACTTTACCCCTATATCCCCTTGCTTCACCCTCACACTTTTCTTTTTCATTGAGGGATGAAATCACCCTCCATTTTCATGTATGGGATTTGTCCAGTCTGTTGCTTATTGGGCTGGACTCTCTGATAGTGTGGCATTCTTCTTGTCACATTCCTGGTGCCTTTCTAATATATTTGTCTAAACAGAAGTGGTGGGTCTTTTATCATTTGTCCATCTGGCACTCCTTTTCTCCTGGCCACCATACTCTGAACAACCTTTATGCTTTTTTGCCTTGCTGTTAGTCCATAGCTTGTCAGTCTCTGTCCACAGTATTTTGCTTTTCCTGGTACCACAGGGTGTTTCTTCCCCTGTCCTCTCTACTTCTCGCTTTGGTTCTGTCTTTCTCTCCAGGCTTATTTCTTTCTTGCTTGTGATTACTATCATTTGGATGCCTATGCTACATTTGCTTTTCATGCCCTCTTCACCTAGTTATATACTCCTCTCCACATACCAGACTTAAAACACTCAGGAGAGTAACTGTACTTTCTCTCCTATCAGGGTCCGTATGTTTCTTACCTATTTGATTGTTTGGACCCAGATCAGCTCCTATGTTCTGTTTGATGTTGCTTACCACGTACCTCTCACTTTCAGGGTTCTTGCCATTTGTGTGCCCCTACCCTGGCATATCTCTTTTTCCAAGGACCTTTCTTTTTCTACCTTTACTTGATGGATCAGTTGACTCTTTTGTTGGCATGTGGATGCTTGCAGCCTGTTTCACATTTCTTCTCATTCAATTCAAATTGCACTTTTCTCATTCCTTTGCATCTCATCTTTGCTGGCCCTGGAATGAGATCCTCCAGACAGGTATGTTAATGACTCTCCATACATTTTTCTTTTCTTACCTACACCAACTAGCTATTTTGTTTGCTGGTGGATTATGGCTTCCACCAGTCACCATTCTTCAATCACCTCACCATCTTTGAGAGAATATGTACAATTTCTTTTATAGAGCCTCTTTTTAATTTCATAGGATCCTGTCAGGTGGCTGGTGTTGCTTCCCAGGGTACACTTACCCTAAATCTTCATCGAACAAGGATAATGGAAAGCACTCATACCATCCACCACCCTGGTTCTACCAGTACCCACTGCTGAAGACATTGTTCTGCAAGACCACTTGAGTTATCTTTGTGGTATATATATATATATATATTCAGTTGTCCAATCCAGACCTTACTTATTCCAAGGACTATCATGGAAAAAGCCAACATCAAGGTGGGTTTCTGCCTATTTTTTGGCTTGCACTTGCTGGCTTTTAAAAATAGGGTTTCTCAGTTAACTACTGCACTGTCTCCATAAAAGACCTTTCCAGCTGGAGATCCAGTGGGGATCTGAGCACCTCTATGGGTATGGGGTGGTGGACCATGGAGTATCCTTACCGACTGGGCTTAGCACAGTATGGTGAAAAGTGGAGTGGTGATGACACTGTCAGTGTAATACATGTCACTCCTCAAAAAACATAACACTTCTTTTGTGCCTTCTTCCTGCAGTCAGAGACTGTTCAATAGTGTTGAGGTGAGCCCATTATGTACAGACATGATACATAACTAATGTGCTCTCCTGCAGCTAGTCTGTTCAGTAGAGTTGAGGTGAACACACAGTGTACAAGAACATAATACATAGCTAATGTCAGAGTCTGTTCATAAGAGTTGAGGTGAGCACACAAGGTACTGTCAGAATGTACTCCTACCACACTACATGTTGGCTATCCAACCCCTTGTGTGCTTGAACAGTCATGTTTTCATTTTGTCTGTCCCTTTGACACGAGACTGTTTTTCCTCTTTCCTCCCACACTTTCTGGTCAAGGTGAGGTGCAGTTTCCCACAGTTGTGCCCATATAGAGCCCTTACCATCAGGTGTCACACTCCATGGGCTTCCCTTCAGATGAAAGGAGTTCATCTCGGTAAAATGTTGCACCAGCCCCTACACCACTTCAATGTTGGATTCTAGCTAATTTTTGTGAGAGGTGAGTTATTGTCTCAGAAGTTTACATTTTCCTTACCTGAAAATGTATTTCTGATAGATATTCACCTCTTAACGTACTCCCACCTGTCTTTCCTACTTCCAGTGCACTTTCTTTTGTCTTGCCTCGGCAAAAAATGAGGTTATCACAAGTTCATAGGGAGAGTTATTGCACATGGAGGTTTTGTTATCCTCCTATTGGTACAGGGCTTTTTTCACATGATGACATCATCATGCACCATTGCAGCTAACATTAAATTACATGAAATTAGGTGGCACTTGCATCAAGGCTAGTGCCATGCAAAGCTTGTAAGCAGACATGCAAAGTAGATAGCTAACTTGTGTGAAAAGATGAGTATTTATTGGAAATACATTTTCAGGTAAGGAAAATGTAAACATTAAAAGCAAACTGATGGGAAAAAGTTAACAGTTAAAACTGTGAATAAAAGTAAGTTGAAAACCTTGCATGAATTATGTACTCAGAGAAGAAGAAGAAAAAACTATTCATTTATTTCATATTTTTTTAACTTTTCATTTTACTCTATACATATGATTTCACTATAGTTAGTGTTAGGGTAGAGAAAATAAGATGCAAAATATAATGTTTTACCAAAACAGTTATGATATTCATTTAGAAGGTTCTGTAAGATGAAAATATTTTTAATCTTAATAGGAAAATCATCTTTCATGCTGAGTCAGTGAAGGCATCAGAAATTCACAGAGAAATCTTTGGTAGAAGTTCTTTATTTGAAAAAAAATCTGATTTTTTGAGTACAACAGATTTATATTGTTTACTAAAAGCTTGTCAAATTTTGTGAAGATGAACTATATTTGATAGTTCCAAGATGAGTCAAATTGACTAACTTCATATAAATTGCAATGGACTCGTATATTTTACATGACCTTATAACCACCACATAACCATTGTGGTATACTTACTTGGATTCTGAAAATATTTAATGTATCTTTACAAAATTTAGCAAGCTCTCAGTAAACATTAAAAATATTTTTTAGACAAAATTTTCAATTAAGATTTTTTTACTAAAACCTTGTCCTTAATTTATGGTGTCAGAGTGTTGACTGCTCTGAATGCAAAGGGATTTTCATGTTAAGATTAAAAATACTTTTCTTCATCTGACAATTTTCAAATTTCATTTGTGTAATCCCTAAAATCTCCTAAGTATATATCAAATGTTTTTTTTATATTTTTATTCAGAAAAACTTTATATTTTATCTGTTATTTTCTATACTATAACTCTACATAGTTGGTTGCTTTGACTGACCTAGTAATCACCATAAAAAAAATTGGAAAGTAATTTTTTCTCTCTTTCTGGAATAACTGCAAGTTGTAACAGGACACCACAGTTGTTTATCTTAAATAGTTTAAACCTTGTAACAGTATACATCTATTTATACTTAACTTTATTGTTTTATTACCTTTTGAACCATGTCTAACAAATAATTCTGCCACATAAGCTGTAATCCACTCAGTGAATGTGTAGCTCATGTTATCCTATCAATTTACATAATGCATGAGCTACTCGAGAGCATACTTCATGATGAATGATTATTATTATTTCTTATTACCTAATCTAACCTAATAAGTTTCTGATTTTCACATTTTAATTACTTTTATAATAATAAATAAAGAAAACACATGAAAACAAGAAATATAATATTTACTTGGACCTCTGTTTTTTGCTGTCAACTGTCAGTGAAACTTAAGCCTACTTTTTTACACTAATGGTACTACCACACTAAATATTTTTTTATTTAATGAAATACTGGACCTGGAAACATAGGTAATAACATGTAAAAAGCAAACAATATTCTCTAACTATCATAATTTTTCTGGCTTTCTAACTTTGGTATAAAAGCCATTAAAAATTAGCTAAGCTTGTCAATGTTTTTCCTGTGGGAATAAAGTTTGAACTGGAAGCAAAATAGACAATTCTTTGTACAGAAAACAGCATTTGATAGATTAAAACTTTGGAGTATGAAACATTAGAGAAAACTATTGGCAATTTGTTTCATGAAAGAGAGGATGTGACAGGTGGGTGTGGCTAATGGGTCTGATTTTCTAGTTAATAGCTCCCTAAACAAATAAGATTGAAGGCAATAAAATTGCTTTACCTGAATAATATCTATACTATAATAAGTAATTTATGTTAAGTTCCATACTTACATAGAGGGGTGGTAAATATATTAGAGAAGAGAAAAGATCTAGAGAGTGAATGTCACAGTTCTCACAATAGGGATGTTATTTTTTTTTATTTCCTTATACAATTAAAAACGTAAAACCTAAATAATATTAAAATTTGATTTATCAGCCATGTTTTGATGCCAAGTTTATTCATATACATTGATAATAAAGTAATTTGAAATTTTGAATGTCGCTCTGTAAAAGGTTGTGACATGCACATTTTGACTTACTCATTATGAAAGGGTTAACACGTTAAAAGAAAAAAGTCAGCTTGAGTATAGTTAATTTGGTGTTCTTCTAAGCAAAAAATAAATAAAACTTTAAGAGAGCTGTAAAAGAGTGTACAAAGACATAAAAATCAGTAATTAAAATGTAAAACAAAGTTAAGCATTTTAAAGTATTTCTTAAAACAAATATCACACATAGAAATAAGATATTTGATTTACAGAAGCTACCAGAGCTCACAAAAAAACATAATTTTGGGTATTTGGTACAAAAATACTTTTCTACAAGTCCCTCACATTAAAAAACAAAATGGTGAACTTGCCCATTTTTAGTAATTATTGAAGAGTCAGTATTCTACAAAAAAGCATAATTTTAAGTTTTTTTTATTTGAAAATTATTCTGCCATATTTTGGCCAATTTACATGGTACAAAGATACTTTTTTACAAGTCTCAGACAGAGATATAGACAGTATTGGAATTTTTGTCTTTGGCTCAATGTATCAGTGAGGAAAGCACAATTTGGGGTTTTTGTGAACTATTTATGTGCATGTCAACCAACTTACAAGAGATTTGGTACAAAGATGCCTTCCTGCAGGTCCCAAACAGTGATGTAGACAGTTTTAGATTTTTCCGTGTTTTTCATGATGTTTCTGGTGTCAAAATTGGCCATTGTTGGGACTGTGTGATGAAGATATGTTGCATTCACCCATGAATGTTGGCCTCTTTAATTGTAAAATATATTTTTTATTAAAGACAAGATTAATACTGATTTATAGTTTATATGATCAAATTTTCAATAAAACATTTGTAGGATTAAACTGTAATGAATCCTTGTAGAGTTGCTCTATAAGATTTTTACATTAAATGTCAGTTGCATTGAAAATTTTTTGTAGAATAAATCTCCTATTTAGATATTCTGAGTTATTTCTTCTAAAAATCGAACTAGATTTGAAGTACTGAATTTTATGTGTTGAAACCTTGTATATATATATATATATATACATACACATCTTTCATGTTATAAAAACTTATGATCTCTTTTTATCCAGTTCTATGATTTGGAAGAGCTATTTCGAACTGGTGGTCAAGTACCAGACACAAATTACATATTTTTGGTGAGTGTTTGTAAACTTTTGACTTCTGTGAAGCAGTGGCTTTCGGCTTGCTTTGTACTTTTTATTTTTCTGTGTAAAAACATTTGTAGATTTTAAGTCATCATCTGTACACATTGTCATTTGAAGAAAGTGCTTGGAATATTTTTGTTGAATTAATAACATCACTTCTCTGTTGGGAAACTTGTTAATGTGAAATTAAATTTCAGGAAACTTGTTACCAAATAATTTTCTTTTTCTAGCTAATGTGCTACTAAGAGATACAATAATATGGTTCTAAATTTTCAAATCAGGATAATGTTGTAGCTTTTTTTGTATATGGATGGTGTTTCTGAAAGTCTTAAGTAGGGTCACGGACACTATTACTACCCATTTGGAAGACTTGCTGTCTATGGTCTCCATTCACTCTTACCTACGTAGAAATACTGACAGAATTACACCTATGTAAAGGAATGTTCAATTAACTTTCAGGAATATAGAACGGTAAACCTACAATGCAGTTACTATTTTATATTTCTTATTTATTTGTATGGAATTGTAAAAAAAGAAAATGCATACTTATAACTTATTATCAACACTTTAATGTCGCGACAAAGAAATTGATGGATTTGCTACACATTTTTTTGTGATACTTGTTTTTGTGAAAACACCAGTAAAAAAAAAATGCTCATTATTATTCTAATATTGCTCATGTATTTGACCTATTTAGCCAGTTAGTTCTGTGTATATTATTACCCATAGTTTTCTCTAATAAAATCATCAGCTGTCTAAAATGCACTAGTTTAGGTCTCTAACAAGGTAATTTTGCTTCTATTATATATCATGTACTTTTGTAAGTCTCTTTAACCTATTAATCTTTCTCCCACTGTATAATTCCTGTCATTTTAAATCTGTTTAATAAATTAAACTACTTTGTGGCCATTTTGCTACCGACACCATTTTTAAATTCCATTCTGTATATGAAACCGAGTTACATTCTAAACTTAATTAAACCACTTTACTATCAATATATGTCAATGAAATTAACATTATAATGTATGTTATAATTTGAACTTTTATGTTATTTTAGTTTTAATTTCTTTGTTTCAAAGGAAACATTTAGAAAAAATACTTAACTGCAGATTTCATGTTGTGATCCATATGCTATGAAAAGTTTCAGCAGGGTTCACTCTTAACCACAATGTAGATAAGTGTCTAGATGACAATGTAGATCTATGTACCTTTTTTACATGTAAGATACAAAGTCTTACAACTATATTCATTGTGAAAAGAAATAAATTTTCCAACTCTTGATGGTTGCCATGCCCACCTTCTATACTTTGCCTTGAGATCTACAACATATATGTAGTTAGTAGACACAACTGTATATAGTCATTAAAAAGAGCTCAGTTTATACTATACTCTACCAACAGTTAGTTTGAAGTTGGTGTGAAGTTTTCCTCATGGTGTACATGTAACTGCTGATAGTATTGTTGTCTGCTTCATCGAGTATAGCATTTATGATAGTTTCTTACCTATGTATGCTATAGTTAGAGAGACAGTTAAATTGTATTTAGGTCTTACTTTTATATTTTACTTAATTATGTAATATTTGTGTTTTAAAAATCATATTTGAAAGGTTTAATGATTTTTATAAGTTTGTTTGTTTGTTTGTAGTGAAGAGCAAACCTACACAAAGGGTTATCTTTGTCTGCTCACCACAGGTATTGAAACCTGGTTTCTAAAATTTTAAGTTTGCAGACATACTGCTGTGTCATTTGAGGGCTCTTATAAGTTTAATTTGTTGTTTCCTGGATTGTGAAAGTGTATAAACAAGATGGCATCATTTGCTTGTGCAAAGCATTAGTGAAACGAGTCTCTGAATGGGAATCTCCATATAACAATAATAAAGCTCCGTGGACACCAGTTAACATATTGGCATAAAATATCAAAAAATCAAGGAATTTGAAAGGAAAATTAAAAATAAACTAAGTGAAAAGATAAAGATATGAAATTATGCATATTTAAAAAAAGCTTTCTAAAGACTTATACGAAGAGCTAAAAGGTATGTACATTATTCCATTTCTTAATTTTAAACATTTCATTGCACTATACGTTAGTGATATAATAGAGAAAATGGAAAATAAGATATAAACATTTACCTTAAAAACTTTTGATACTCATTTATGAGGTTTTAGAGATTATGCAAATAAAAATGTGAAAATGTAAGATAAAAAACAGTATTTTTATACTTCATATAAAAATCACCTTGCAGGTGAACTATTTAGTCTGAATGCAAATAACTACATTAAATAATGATTTTTTTATTAGTAGAAGTAGTAGAAAAAATCAAATTTCAAACAATTTCATCCACTAGTTTTATTTTTGGAATGAAATATAATAATAGCGATGTTAGGTTGTTAAAGTTTGGGGATGCGGTAGCAAAAGGATTAATAAAGTAAACCACTCTATAGCTATATGTATTAAGTCATTAAACCAAATAACTATTTT
This sequence comes from Limulus polyphemus, assembly GCF_000517525.1. Classification (NCBI taxonomy): domain Eukaryota; kingdom Metazoa; phylum Arthropoda; class Merostomata; order Xiphosura; family Limulidae; genus Limulus; species Limulus polyphemus. Next base: position 23,744 of record NW_013667151.1, read on the forward strand.
TAAGTTTAATTTGCTTTATTGTAATGTTTTTGAACCATCTAACATTGGTTTCTGTGTAGAATCATCCCTATTTTTGTAACTTGGCCAGTGATCATTATTAATTTGTCACGTTTGTATTTCGTATTATTGTACCTTTATTTTGTGTTATTTAGGGTGATTTTGTAGACAGAGGATATTACAGTTTAGAAACATTTACACGTCTTCTTACTCTGAAAGCAAAGTAAGTAATTATTTTAATATAAGAATGTATTTCTGACAATAAGTCTGTTGATATTGAATTCTTATTATTTTATATGAACATAAAATATGCTAAATCAGAATTATTTAGATATTGTTGTGGTTTTTGTTTGTGTGTATGATTAATTGTTAACTACATGGATTAGGTCATTGAATTTTACCATTTCTGCTTTTTCACATTAGATCTTTAAATACAGGGGTTTTCAAACTTTCTGGGCCCCCTTTGTAAATATTTTGGGCCTTGACAACCCCCTCACCACCACACACACACACACAGATTGATAGCAAGTTTCTTTATATACTGTTAAATGGCCATTTTCACACTATTTTTATGATCTTGCAACCCCCTTACAATAGCTTTGTGACCTCCTCTTTGGGTCAGGACCCCCCAGTTTGGGAAATATTGTTTTAATATGTAGTGAAAATAATAGTTATTTGATATTTACAGTCATGTGCTAAATGGAAATAAAACAATTTTTTTCATTGGTTAAATTATTATATGTTTACATTTTTATCAAATTGTTACAATGTGATGAATTACATGTAATGGCTGAGGTGATTGTTCAATGCTGTTGAATCTTTACACCATCCAAATTTATTCAACCCTAATGTGAAGGTTAAAATTGAAGATACAGTCACTTTAGACTGTATGCACCCAGGAGAAACTGTGCATGTGATTCATCAGATAAATATTATGTTTTATGTTCATAACTTGTTTATAAAAATATAGGCATGAAGTGAGGAATACTTAGACTGTATGAATATTAAAGAAAATTGTAGATATGCAAGTTTCATTAATTTGGTAACATGAATAAATAAAACATGCATATGTTTTATATACTTTGTAAAAGTTTAAAACAATTTTTGTATATGTGCATAGCTAATTTAATTTTGTTTTGTCCTTCACAGATGGCCAGACAGGATTACACTGTTAAGAGGGAATCATGAAAGTCGGCAAATCACTCAAGTGTATGGCTTTTATGGCAAGTCTAATACAATTTTGAATATATGGTTAATAACACAGTTTGAATATGTTATTTTTATGTCATACTATTTCACAGAACTCTTTAAGAAAGATGAATTTTATGTTTCAAAGAGTTAGAATTTTGCTTACCACCCATGCCAGAGAAAATGCACTAAACTTTCATATTTAGGGAATTGACAAGGCAGTTTTTTTCATGCAGTGGTGTTGGGCATGAAATCAGATATAGTAAGAGTTTGTTTTAAAGTCAGCTGATTTCTGTATGGTTCTAATGGGAAACCAAACTCTTCCCTATGGTTCTGTTTTTGTGTCAGTAAATTGTGGAAACCAATTCAATTAACAGTTTCAATTATAAATGTCTATACTTCACAAGAGGTGAAATACCCAGGAAAACTGTCTGATTTAGCAAGACTCTGTTACCTTTTTATCCTACTTTATCTCTGTTGATCTTTACCATTATCTTGGCATAAACTACTAGAATGGAAGACATTTGCCATGAGAGTTTAGTGCATTTGTGTGAGTATTATAATAATAATTCTGTTTTAGAAATTAGTCTAATGCTTTTCTTATCATTGTAACCAATTTGTATTATTTTCACAGGTTATAAAAGTTT